>NC_083805.1:2202743-2398462 GCF_015708825.2 Lethenteron reissneri
CCCCCCTCTCGCCCCCCCCTCTCTGCCCCCCCCCTCTATGCCCCCCCTCTCTGCCCCCCTCCCTCTCTGCCCCCCTCTCTGCCCCCCCCCCCCCCTCTATGCCCCCCCCCTCTCTGCCCCCCTCTATGCCCCCCCCCTCTGGACACGACCAGCGCCACCTCGTGGCCCCACTGACCCCTGTGACGTCACTCCGCTCGGGCTCCCGTAGACGCAGTGAGTCGATCCCCTCGCTCCACGCGGGGAAAGGAGACCCCCATAGACCCCCAATCGACCCCATAGACCCCCAATAGGACCCCCATCGACCCCAATAGACCCCCCCCCCCAACCGCCGGCCCCCCCTTTCCGCTACAAACGCAGCCTACCCCGGGCTAAGGGAGAGGCCTGGGCGACCTCGGGGGGCGCCTAGGAGGAAGCCCGCGGCCCGGGACTCAAACCCCGAACCGATCGGGGTGTTATCGATCCCCTGCTCTCATCATATTATCGATTTCGCATCGGAACCAATTGCCAGGTGGTTTGATCGCGGGGCGCGTGGGGGGGGAGTGAGTAAATTTGACCCCCAATTTTTTGGGGTGGGTTGGTGGGGGGCCCTCCTGTGTTCGTCTCGGCCTAGAGAGAGAGAGAGGAGGGGGGGGGGCTCATCGAGGATGTGATCGGCCCACCCCGTCCAGGTTTCAATCCCACTCGCGTTTGGGAGTCCGGTTCCCAATCGGGCCGACCTAAACAATCAGGCCTCTTACCCCCTGTCCAAGGCCCCCCCCCCAACCCCCTACCAATGGGCCCCCGTCGTTGCGGGGGGCCCGTGCCGCCCCCCGTGGTGGTGTTCGCGCTGTGCTGCGCGGCGGCGGGCGCCGCGTGCCTCTGCGTGGGGGAGTTCGTGCGCAGGGTGGCGGTGCGGGACCCCGACGTGGCGCAGGTGAGGACGGTGTGTGTGGGGTGTGTGTGCACGTGGCAGTGTGTGTGTGTGTACGTGTCACTGTGTGTGTGTGTGCACGTGTCACTGTGTGTGTGTGTGCACGTGTGTGTGTGTACACGTGTTACTGTGTGTGTGTGCACGTGGCAGTGTGTGTGTGTGTGCACGTGGTGTGTGTGTGTGTGTGTGCACGTGGCAGTGTGTGCACGTGGCAATGTGTGCACGTGGCAGTGTGTACACGTGGCAGTGTGTGTGTGTGTTGTGGTGTGTGTACACGTGGCAGTGTGTGTGTACGTGTCACTGTGTGTGTGTGCGCGTGGCAGTGTGTGTGTGCACGTGTCACTGTGTAGTGTGTGTACACGTGGCAGTGTGTGTGTACGTGTCACTGTGTGTGGTGTGTGCGCGTGGCAGTGGTTGTGTTGCACGTGTTACTGTGTGTGTGTGTGTACACGTGGCAGTGTGTGTGTACTGCTGCAAACGTGGCGGGTACAGTGTAGTGTGTGTACTGTACACGTGTCACTGTATGTAGTGTGTGTACTCGTGTCGCTTGTGTGTGTGTGTACTGCTGCACACGTCCCGGGTATGGTGTGGTGTGTTTAATGTACACGTGTCACTGTGTACACGTGTCAATGTGTGTGTGTGTACACGTGTCACTATTTGTGGTGTGTACACGTGTCGCTGTGTGTGTGTGTACACGTGTCACTGTGTGTGTGTACACGTGTCAATGTGTGTGTGATTGTGTGTACACGTGTCACTGTGTGTGTGCACGTGTGTGTGTGGTGTGTGTACACGTGTCACTTTGTGGTGAGTACGCGTGTCACTGTGTGTGGCGTGTGTACACGTGTCACTGTGTGTGTGGTGTGTGTGCACGTGTCACTTGTGGTGTGTACACGTGTCTGTGTACTGCTGCACACGTCGCGGTTATGGTGTGGTGTCTGTAATGTACACGTGTCAGTCACTGTGTGTTGTGTGTACACGTGTCACTGTGTGCTGTGTGTAAATGTGTCAGTGTGCGGTGTGTGTACACGTGTGAGTAGCGTGTGGGTTGTGTACAAAGTAGTGTCAAAAATGTGTAATGAGCGGCTTCCGCGACACGTCGTGTAGAGGGTACTTCTTCCTTTATTTCTCACACTGGGCACAACACAGGCCAACCTTATTCCTCTCACTCCGAGTACAACACTTAGATATTAACGTCTCTACTGGCTACACACACGGCCGGTCACTCAGCGTGGTCCCACCGCCCTCACTCGGCTACGCCGCTGGCTGACGATGGTGAGTGATGCCGGCAAGCAGCGACGCAGTCAAGACCCAAGAATCCACACGCGAACCCTGAACCCCGGGGTCCGCTCCCCCTTATATCCCCCCAGGCGTGGCTAGGCCCCGCCTCCGGCCACGCCCTCTCGTGGAACCTTCTAGCAGGTTCCCGGATCATCTCGGCCAGCCCCACATGTTACCTTGGCCCTTAACCGTGCCCATGCCCGTGCTTCCCTTTCCCAGCCAGCAGGTGTCATCATGTCATTACATATCTCCACACGTGACGTGGCGAGTGCTGTGTGTGATGTGCGTACGTCGGTGTGCATGGGACTACTTAGTGGATTTTGCTGCACAGCCGTCTGCTGCGCACGTGTACACATAGTGCACGTGTCATCACGCGCGTGCATAAAGACCCCACACGTTACCGCACGTGGTCGTATCGACTCTACATGGTACATAACACACGTGTGCAACCAATGTTGCCTATAGCAACATCGCAGGCCCAACTTTCGTCAGGCACGTGTTATAGACTGTTGCGGAGCTGCCTTGCCAGCAGTGGGAAATTCAGCCAAACCCCATTGTTGGTCTGTACTTCTATGCTCCAACGTGTGTGCTTGCCTTGACCAAGCACAGACGTGTCCAGAGTAGTGACGGGCAGCCCACACTCTAGTCGGCGGGCCTCATGAGCAGCCCTCCTCCTTCTCCTCAGTGGGCCGCAAGCTGGACATCGCTTGTGCCCTCATCATGACCCCCACACATCACCCTAGAGACGCACCGAGACCAGGTCACCAGGAGGGACTCCACAGGTCGCAGGTTGCCCACCACTGGTCCAGCGTGATCGGGTTTGGTCAAAAAATAACTTCCCGGGGACCCCGCGAGGACGTGGTGGAGACCCCCCGCCCCCACCACGTCCGTCATCGCACTGTGCATAGCCGACCGTGCTAATTGGAGGTGTGGGGCGAATGACAACAAACTAAACACAAACATCAGGAAGAAATTAGTTTCCAATCTAGATTTAAAAGTGCATAGCTCCCAGTGGCTTTCTAATATCAGAATATATCAGAATGAAGAGTGTTCCGGACGGCCGCATCTGAAAGCGGCGCGTGATGGCCAGCGAAAAGCCGCCGCTGCGAGGATGACCGGAGTCCGCGTGATGCCTTACGCTCCTTGACGTTGCCGCTTGCGTCCAGGACTGGAACTCCCTCCTGCTGCACCTGGGCGAGCTGGATCTGTGCGTACAGGAGCAGCGGTCGGATAACGACACGCGGGAGGTCACGCCGTCGCCGCCCGCCCCGGCGAGGCCGGCCCGCGCCCTGCCCACGGCGCCGGGGCCCGGGGCCGAAGGGCCCTCCTCGTCGGCCCCTCCACTTCCCCCCCGGCTGCTCGTGTCAGTGCGTGTCCTCGTGACCCTGACGCCATCGGCGGGGTCCGCGTGGGGCCGGTCGGGCGCCGTCTCTCATCTGGGCGTCTCGCTGCCGTCACAAGCGCTCCACCTCGCCGGTGAGCTAAGCGGTGGGGGGGGGGGGTTGAGCATGGTGGCCCGATGAGCGCGTCCTGAGTTCGATTCCAGAACGGGGCTAACGTCGGTGTTGAGTGACACCCACACTGACCGGCGTGGTGAAATATTGTCAAACGGCTCTTTTGAGCCGCCCTGGACGTGGGTTATCCGATGACGGAGCGTCGACTGCTGTCTCCCCCCCCCTACCCCCACAGGTCCGAGTCGGCCCGTCAACATCACCTTGTCCCTGGCGACCACGTGGGACTCGAACGACTGTCATCTCCGTGGCAACTGTCAGGCGGCGAGCTACAATGCGTGCGCGATTGTGTGGGCGGATTCAGGCGTCCTGCCCAACACCCCGTGAGTGTGGGTGCCATCATCGCTTGCTAGGGGGTAGTAGCGGTGTTGTCGAGGGGTTTTGGCTGAATTTGGTTCGGGCCGTTGCATCAGCTTGGGTGTCATCGCAGCCGTCGGGCAGTTGCGTCTCTTCGGTCGCTGCACGGCTGTCCACGTGACGCCGTGCATCGTCATCGTCCCGTCAGGAGGCCCGAGAGCTGCGACCCGGTCGACGAGGAACTCCGGCGCCTGGAGGCGACGGTAGCCGAGGGGACGGCGGATCCCGGCTGGTCCCGCAGGCCGGGAGAGATCGGGAAGCCGAGCGGCGCCGGGTGCAGGGGTTCGCCCGTCCTGAGGGTGTTCCACACGGAAGAGCCGGGACTCTCCGTGCTTCTCTCCCAGGTGCGGCCTCTGTGTGTGTGTGTGTACGCGGTGCTTAAAGAGCAGGGTTGATTGATCTACAGCCAAATGCGGACCCGCATCTTCGCACCGTACGGCCTCCTGCCAGCCACGTGATGCCTACCGATTTCAGAGCGGCCAGGAAACAAATTTAAAGGGCAGCCAGTCATAGATAGAAGAAAACAAAGAAGACAAACTTTTGAGCCTGAACTCGAACAGGAACAGGGAGTCTACGGTTCCGTATTGAAGTCTGAGTCGCTATGTAATAAGTCCGTGGGGTCCCAAGGTGGGTGTATGGGTCTCTGCGTGAGTCTGTAGCTCCCTATGTGAGGCTTTGGGTCTCTATGTAAGTCCGTGGGTCTATACAAAAAAAATGCACCCGGCCATATAAAATGTAACCTCGTTGCAAGATGCCCTCCAGACAGTGCCAGTGTTTTATAACATTCAGTCGTGGGCAGGGAGAAAGAGAAGAAGCTCTTGAGCCTGGACTTGAACAGGGCCATGGAGTCGACGGCACTGATGGCTGAATGGAAGGGTGACGCTTCCAGTCTGCGAGGTGGGGGGGGGGGGTCAGCATAATTTGTGCTGCCTGTGCTCGCCTGTGCACCCCAGGAGCGACGCTCCGAGATCGGATTGCGGTTGAGTTATTCTGCGGCCGCGATGGCCGGCAGCCTGCTGCTGGTGCTGGCGTGCGGCGCCCTGGGAGGCCGCACCCGCGGGCCGGGCCGGCCGGCCCTCACCGAGCTCAGCCCCCACAAGGTGAGGTCAATCGTCTCCCTCCCCGCCCCCCCCCCCCCCCCCCGTGTGAACGTTTCGATCTCAGCGGATGGACTGGTCTCTGTCACCGGAATGTAGAATTTACAACGCTGACTTAAACTATCTTCTTGGTTCTTTCGGTAAAGTCACGTAGAATGGAAATAATAAAATAATAAAAATAAAACATAATAAAATAATTCTCACGACGTTCCGGCCACAACGCAAGTAGCCGTCCTCAGGTGGAGAATAGGTCTGTCGAAGAGACATTTAATTATGTTTTATTTTTATTATTTTATTATTTCCATTCTACGTGACTTTACCGAAAGAACCAAGAAGATAAATCCCTGCAGTCACGAAAGCTTTAAATCGTGACTTAAACGAGCTTTGGCGGCGGCTTTCGCGACTCTCGCTGCGGTCGCATCCGCAGATGGATGGACGGATGGTGAGTGAATGGCCTGCGAGTCTCACTCTCTCTCGCTGCCTTGTCCAGTCACGTACGTTTGTGCATGCTTTGATATTTGCTCAGTATGTTGCTTTGCGACTCGCAGATGGCAGTGGGGTGGTGGTTGCCGAGCTGTTTTCTATAACGGCTCTGCCCGCTCTCCAAGCGTAGGTCACACACCTTGAAAAAAAAACATTTACTTTTTCTCAGGAAAACTTGTTTATTGTTGGTGTATTGCTCATCCTTCACGGTACTTTTTGTTCTCAACATGAATCTGCCAGCACTTGGCAATGCGCCACCAGACCCGGCTCACGCAATTATTTCATTTGATTTGCATCTCTTGTCCCCACCCCTACATCGTCCGCAGATGTCGCTCTCCGGCCAGTAAAGTAAATACGGGCGTCCGCAGAAGGTGAAGTCACCAGGCCGTAACAGCTCAGGAGGTGACGGGAGCCCACCGTCTCGTGTGAGCTATCAGCGTCTTTCTCCGCACGACGACCCACGGCTACAACCTCGTTTTCAGATGAAAAATCCGCTGTAAAAAACATTACATACAGTCTGTTCTCCTATAACGCGTGTTTTCATAACGCAAATTGGATATAACGTGATGAATGTATTCGGGAACATGTTTTTTTCATCATGCGGATGCATATCGGACGTAACGCAATTGAACATAAAACTACCGTCGTGCAAGTAGGAATAAGCGGTTGTGTAGCGCTCCTCGGCATAGCATCACACAAGGCAAGATACTGCTGGATGCTTCGAGATGCTACCCACGCGCCTCAGTCTTTGTTCAGCCTGCATACGCATCGCACTTATGTGTTGACACGAGCAGTTAGATATCACGTATCGATTAAACAGCCTCCTCCTCATCCACCCAAAAGTAATTTGATACGTTTTCACGATTCAGTTTAACGGTTTGATTCGTGAATAGAATATGTTTTGTGATCCTTATTTTATTTGTTTTTGGTTTCGGCCATGTAGTTGATGCCGAAATTCTTGTCGGTGGACCTCCACCACCCCGACAAGGCTTGTCACGTTTACCAAGAAGTAATTTTAGACGTGGCCAACGTGCCGATCATATTCTGACCAACCACAGCTTCAGAATTTTCATGACTGAATTTGCAATCAACAAAACAGTTCCCGAGCGAAACGGCATGTGTTGGCCACGAAATGTTTTAAGGCATCGGTGAGAAGCTTTACTGCTCAGCATTTGATCGATATATTGGGCAGGTGTAAAAAAACATCCCTGTCAACCCATACGGTTTAGCCATATTCTTGTACAGGGAAATTAAGTTTAAAGGTCCATTCGGCGTACAGCCGTTTCAATACGGGCAAGAACAAAAATGTGTCTATTTGTTTGTGTTTCTCCCTTGTGGAGGGACTTTATAGGATGAACGTTGAGATTTGTAAGGGCACGGGGTGACCAATAAGGTCTGAATTGGTCTGTCATAAGGTAAGCACTGATAAGGGGTTGACAGATAAGAAATAATATCTTTGCTGGAGGGTTAATGACGATACTTTTTTGCCACAAAACTACGTGACCTGACCCAAAAACAGATATGGATCGTAGTGTTGGCTGTGAAACCCTACATTTTTATATTTTACCTCGATTGTTGCCATCTCATTTGCGTTGTTTCTTAGTCTTTTCCTGTCTCGTTCCATTTTGTTTGCTCCGTTAGCCTTAACATAACGTTAGCGTTTGACACTTACGTGTGCGGCCTTATTGTCAGTCCACTGCTGGATGGAGGCTTCCCCATGCCATGCCCGTCGTGGGGATTATTTGGCCATACTTGACCACACTGCTTGGTGCAGGTTGGTGAAAACGGGGACCACAGGTACGGGAACATTGACCCACAACATAGCCCGCTCGCATTGAATTTAATTTAAATCAGCGGATTATCACATGCACAATTTGATTCCCAACGCATCGTGTCGGAATCTGTTTAATTTATGAATGCGGGCATCGGTGCTTGCCTGCTAGTGATGTTGACGACATGAGCTCGTTAGCGCCGCTGCTGTCGTGATACAAGGGCCCTGAGTCTGTCGCAAGGTCACGTGCGAGCGCATTGTTTTACTTAAAGTGTAAAAAAATAAGTTCACTAAATTAAATGAATGTTGGATGTGAAATGCCTTTATTTTATCTTCACTCAGTTATGCCCTTAACTTAAATAAATGACAATGACAGCTGTATATTTATCTTCACACCCCCCCCCCCCCCCCCCCCAAAATATATATATACAGTTCGGTCTCCAGCCCTATTGGACTTCACGAATGGCGATTCTCAACCCCAGTCCGTAACGGGCATCAACCCGAGCCCAAACTGGAATTGGAATGTTTAGAGCCGTGACTTGTAAATGTGCAATGGGAGTAAGAGTGGCACTTGAGTCATTATACTCACGCGGGGACGGCAAGACGCTCGCTCTGGAAGAGAGAGGGGGAGAGAGCGACTCTGATGCGGCGAGGGAGGAACCGCAGGCGGGCAGGAGGGGCGGCAGCAGTCACTCGGTGAGCTGGCGTCACCGATCGCCCAAGCTCTGCAGTCCACACGTGTTAAGATGTTTTCGGCAAACTCAGTGTGCTTATTTATACACCTGGGAGCAAACCAGAGCACCCGGAGAAAACGCACGCGTGCTAGGGGAGTGGGGGGGGTGTAGACAACACGATCCCATGCAGATGGAAGAGATGGAATCCCCGCATCATAGTTCGTGCGGATCGAGGCTAATTTACCAAAGCCTCACGTAGTGGAGCATTTTTTTTATTTATCGTGGCTAATTCATTGAGTAGCGGTGCCTTGCTGCCATGGACTAGCTGTTATGAAACTTGAATCGACACTTTAGGTACAGGTTAAGTTATAGCTGGATGTGACTTTCAAGTGCTCCGTGTGTTTTTGCACTACAATCTTTAGGCTAGAGTCGGTTTTATTTCGGGGTCGGCCGGGGAAACCAATGCCTCGTAATTTCTGCAATAAACGGGTTTACGGTCAAGTCCCCTTGTGTTTTTCTATCCGTCTGTGTGTGTGTCGTGGGGAGCGGTGGCACAATGGTTAGCACACTGAGCCATGAACCCGGTGACCCGAGTTAAATTTCCACATCGGTGATGAATATCTGAACCGGTTCCGGGCCTCATTTTAGGTCCACTTCAAATGGGTTCCTGGTGCGGTGTGATAACATCAGCACTGGGGAGACAAAGGCGGCTGAGGACGTGGTATTGCCTCCCTCCCCTCGTGTCGTGCCGGCTTCCATAGGTGCTCGCTAGCAGCACTTGCCCCATTGGCCGAAACGTCACCGATGACAAGCGATTCCATAATATAATTTTTTTGGGGTTAGATCTCATATAAATGTGTCTTTAACCCCCCGCATCCTGATAGTGGATTGGTAAGGTAAGGGGCCGTCCATAAATGACGTCACGCACCTAGGGGGGGGGGGGAGGAGTCGGACATTTGTGACGATGTGTGACGAGGGGGGGGGGTAGAAATGTGACGTCACATAAAAATGCGCAACTTTAAATAAATATAGACAACACGTTCTACTTAATTAGACTTTTTAATAAATGTTTTCTCCTACAACATCAGAGTGCATCGCCACATTAAATACGCACTACAATGACAATAGTTTAAAGCGATTTGAAACATGTTTTATTTTCAAAATGGAAATATGGTTTTTTGGGGGGGGAGGGGCAGAGCTTTGTGACGTCATATTTGAGGGGGGGGTTTGATTTTTCTGACGCCGTGTGACGAGGGGGGGTCAAAAATCGCGTGACGTCATTTATGGACGGCCCCTAATGACATCAACAAGAACGTGCCAGTTACTAGTTCAGCACACGCGGTGTGTTGGAGAGTAAACCGCGCAACATTTGCAAATCGAGTTTACGCTGGTCATTACAACAACACCAACAACGAGCAGCTTCACTGGGCGATTGGACACAATTGTGTGTTTAAGTCTTTCCCCCTTTCCGACTTGTGTGATGATACTTTGTCGGATGAACGTCGAGATTTATAAAGGGCACGGGGTGACCAATAAGGTCTAAGTCGGTCTGTGATAAGGGGTTGACAGCTATGGGGTTTAATGTAGCCGCACAACGCCTGCGTGTTAAACCCTCGCTCAATAAAGCCACCGACGTTTAAGGAAGTTATCGACTAACGTTATCAACTAACGCAATCGTCGACAGTCAACTCCGTCACGAGCAGAGGGCACGTGGCCAGAGAGCGACGCCGACGTTAATGGGGAACGTCGTGGACAATCGGCGGCCATATTGAGTAGGGGAAGTCGTCCCCCTCCCCCTTCCTCGGTTCGCTTGCAGAGAGCGAACGGCTGCGGCGGCTTGGTCGCGCCTTTTACTACGTCACTACTACAATTCAGGGCGGCGAGGCCATCTTACGTGGGAGGGGGGGCGAGGCCATCTTACGTGGGGGGGGGGCGAGGCCATCTTACGTGGAGGGGGGACGAGGCCATCTTACGTGGAGGGGGGGGCGAGGCCATCTTACGTGGGAGGGGGGAGGCGCGGCCATCTTACGTGGGAGGGGAGGCGCGGCCATCTTACGTGGGGGGGAGGGGGCCATCTTACGTGGGAGGGGAGGCCATCTTACGTGGGAGGGGAGGCGCGGCCATCTTACGTAGGGGGAGCGAGGCCATCTTACGTGTGGGGTGTAGACCGCCCTCCCTGCCCCCTACGTAAGATGGCCGCCGCTCTGCTTCACGGCTGATCTCAGCTCAGACGCTCGACGACAAAAATAAAAAAAGACCTCACGCCGCGTCGCCGCCCTCGCTCGCGGTGCGCGGCGTTCAACTGGCGACGTTGACGATGTCCACGCTGCTGGCGCTGGTGTCGTCTTAGCCCCAGAGGTTATCCCCCCCCCCCCCCCGAGGTTAACGCCGCGAGTTAAGACGCCGCCGAGGTGAGTGGGAGGTGAGGGGACCCCTCCAGTGCCGAGCACGACGACTTCCGCCGTGATGGGCGTCGTGTCCATGAGGCCTAGGGTCGCTGCTGCTCATGCTCGCTGTGATCGTGTGAAGCGATGATTTGTTTGACTTTGTTAATGACCGAGGCTGTACGTATGCAGGATTCCAAGGTTTCTCCGTACTTGAGGCGCCGCGGGGTCTGGCACGCCACGGGAAAGTCTTGTTTTTTTACCCTTTTATCTGGCAACAAAACTGACACTTTTTTTTACAAGGAGTCATGTTTGCATTGAACACAATACCTGCAGTCAGTTTTGTTGCCAGATAAAAGGGTAAAAAAACAATTATCATATTTTGCTACTGGCAAATGAGGTTCCAATGATGGCCTAATGTATTCAAGCCAGAAGCGGCTGAATGAATGACCTTTTCTAAATTAGTTTATTTAAATATCCAAATTCGTGTTTCCCTTCCTGTGAAGAGTAAAAACTCACCACGCACCCCACTTGCTGCTGCTGTAAGTTGCATTTGTTTGGCTGCTGCTGCTATAAATGTCCACGTGGTGACGACGATGAGCCACTAAGTTGAGCTGCTGTCATTTGTGGATAGCCAGTGTCGCTTCTGAAGAAAAGCTGTGTATCTCAGTGGGGCCTTACCTGGTAAAATAAAAGTAGTTTAGTTGTAAGTAATTTAGAAGGTGGGGTAAAGTGTGGGTTCTCCCACCTCTACCGAAGACGTCTGCCCAATGTGGAAGAGTAGGCCAATTACCCCGTCGAGGGGGCTGTGTAGATCTTCCCCGCAACCTCCGATTTGCATGGTTGGCTACGTACGGTGCGAAAGAAGTTCATACGGTACAATACAGGAGTCTATTTCCACCAGCAGTGGCATAAGCCAGCAGTTAATTGCGGGGCTGCGCCCTTAACTTTTATATGGGAATCAGAATATTTATTAATATTGTCACGGCCACTTCGCAGGCCATCGGGTTGGTCAGGAGGTTTCGCAAATCTCTACGTGAGTCACCAACCCTTGCAACACCAATCCCAACGCTGGGACCACGGGCTTGCCCCACCACGTAAAGTTTTAATCACAAACTTCACCAGTCAAATGCATTTGTGGCATCGCAGCTCTACGAGGCGGTGGTGGCGGCGTCGGAAAAGCCTAAGTTCATAATTGGATCAGACCACGGCTCACGGGGATGCTGTCACTTTGTCCGTAGTCTTGCAAATCTCTTCGCCCGTCTTAACCACTCGCGCCTTGTCTCTCCGTGTGTCTGAGCGAGCAGGGGTCGGTCGGGCTGCTCGCCGCTGCGTGAAGTGGGAGAGACTCCGCCAGGATCTCACCTGGGGTCTCCTCAAACCTCACTCTTGAGGACACCCGGCTTTTCCTGAGACCTCCAGTCTAGGATCCATTCATTCAAGGAGTCGTCTGTACTAGGACACCACTCCTTGGTCTGGTCTTTTTATCCCAACCATCGACTTTCTGGTGATCTGCTCTTTAGTGGGTCCCGTTTCTCTTTCTTTAGGTGTCCGTGCCTAGTGTGACCCGTCTCTGGTCAGATCCTTTCTTGGCATCCGTTCCTGCTGGTATCTGTCACCTTAGATCCTGCATCTCCTGGAAGCTACCTGTTGCGGGACCTGTCTCGATTCCTGAAACGCACATTCCTCCTACAACCCATCTCCCGGGGACCCATTTCCATCCTGCCACCCCTCGCATCCCAGGGGCGATCTCACCACCAGCACCACCATGTCGATGTCGCACTTGTACGGGCGCGACGAGGACGTGAATGTGGAGCGTTTCGAGGTGACCGACTGGGACTTGGAGAACGAGTTCAACCCCGAGCGCGTGCGCCACCGCCAGAGCAAGGAGGAGGCCGTGTACGGGGTCTGGGCTGAGGACGACGACGATGACGATGAGAGGCCCGGATTCTCGGGCGGGAGGAGGTGCGACGATAGGGGGGGCAGAGGGGGGGGGGGGATGGCATAGGGACCCGTGGAGCCCTCAGCAAGGGTCTCGGTGGGAGTCTTCGGGATTATATGGGGATGCAGTGGCTGTGTGTACAACGTGCACTGTGAGGTAGCCATGCAGCATCTTATTCACCTTAATCATCATCCTTAACACATTTATATCTTATCATTATCATCGTAATGACCACAGTAACATATGACTTGAAATAATCAATGACACCACCAGTGTCAACTGTGGGGAAATGGGATTGGTATCGTGCTGTATATTTGTAACGATGCATCAATTAATCGTTTAAAATCGATTCTCACACAGATGGTGCACACCTTAAATTGTACACGTGTGAGAATTAATTCAGTGTGGTGAAGTATGGTGAAAGAACCCCCATGACCGACACGTCATGGGGAGACCATCATCCGGCAGCGTATTACCCTCAAGAAAGAGAAACATTACCTCAGGGCTGCGTTCCCCAACCCTCGCCATGCCTGCTTGCGACAAGTGACGTAGTCATAAAAGACACGGGTGTTATTACGTGTTTTACTCCCGTTACTCTGATCGTCCCAATGACTTTCCTGTAATAACAGCCCAGCCTGATTTGCCAGCACGTTTTTACACCGTTTTTTGTGTGCATCGATCTCTAAAGCAAGAACCGCGACTTCACGGCCCCCGTGAGCTTCGTGAGCGGCGGAGTGAAGCGGCCCGCCGCCGAGGAAGAGGAGGATGAAGACGACGACGAGGAGGCGGCCTCGGGCAAGGGCTCCGGCGGCGAGGAGGACGGCGCCCGTCTGGGGCCCTGGAACGAGGCGCTGCAGAGGGCGAAGGGTGGGCGCGGCGCCAGGCAGGTCTGGCGACGCAACACGCGAACACGCGCGTACAATCGCACCGACGGGTCCCGCGTGGACGCACAAGACGGTGCGGGCCCGTCGGAAGCGACGAGCTCACGGGAAAATTAAAAAGTTTGAGTTGGCAAAATTGCAGTTGGCGTTGACCGTGGCCGGGAATCGAACTCGGGTCGCCGGCTTCATCATGTCAGTGTGTTTACCATTATGCCACCGCTACACTTTGATTCCTATCAATTTAATTTGGTAATGCTCTTACCTGTTTACCAATCATCAGGCAAGTGAAGTGTGCAAAGATAGAAATTTGCATTTGAACACGAGTAAATTGGTTAAAGCCAAACGACATTCCTTGGTTGGTGCTGTGGAGCTGCGTTTTTTATGGAAACCCCGGCCTACGGGGTGAGTGGTGTGAGCGTGCACGCGTAAACACGTTCCAAGTCTTCGCTGTGTGTGCGCACGTGCGTGTGTTCAGTCCCAGAAGGGGGGCATCAGGCCTTCCCGTACCGTGGCCGGACTGCCCCCCGAGAAGGGCTTCGGCAGCTGGGAGCGACACACGAAGGGCATTGGGCAAAAGCTGCTGCAGAAGATGGGCTACGTCCCCGGCCTGGGACTGGGCAAGAACGCGCAGGGTGAGATTGCCAGAGCCCGGATATCTGATTATTGAAGTCAATTGAATACTGATTATCAGTTTGATTACTCGACTAATCCGATAACGTGCATGTAGAAAACCTCTCGCCTCTTAATTCCCATGTGTGCCGCTGGACGGGAGGCTGTGCTTTTTGACGTCATCGTCGGCATCATCAGCCGCATCACGCTGGCGTGGTTGCTCCGTGTGTGTGTGTGTGTCGCGTGCTTGCACAGGCATCGTCTTGCCGGTGGAAGCCAAGGTCCGCAAGGGCCGAGGAGCGATCGGAGCGCACGGTCCTGAGCGAACAAAACAGTCACTCCGTGATTTCCCGGCTCCCAAGTCCGACGAGGAGGAAGAGGAGGTGGGACTCGCCTGACGTCACGTTTGCCCGTCTAAGCAAAAATAACTCGACGCAGTGCAATTTTATACACGACAAGATGTCAGCCGGCATTGCATTTTGCAACGTTTCTTGTGGGGTTGCGTGATAGTAGATTTAGGCTTAGACAAATTGAACACACATCCCACTGCTGGATGGAGGCCTCCGTGTGCCGTGACTCGTGATGGCGATTTGACCATACTTCACCAGGCCAGTCGGTGTGCGTCGATGAATTCAGGGAGTATCGATGTTTGTGCATAGCAGTGCAGTGCTGCACTGCCCTCTGTTGTGGGAAGCAGAGTGCAGTGCTAGACTGCCCTCTACTGCCCTCAACATAGCCTTGCAGCAGTCTAGAAGCCTTGTTTTATTAACCATGGTGTATATTTGAGTAAGCAAAGACAACAGAAATGCGACAAAAAAAGGAACGATCTCTGAATGAAATCTTGACTCGAGATCATTGCTGCTTGTGTTTAGTTTGTTGTCCTTCCCCCGCCCTCCAATAAACACGGTTGGCTACGTGCTGTGCATCATCCCGCCGTCGCACGCCTAGTCTGCATCCTCACGTGGTGACCCCCCCGCACCCCTAATAGGAGTTCAAGCAGCAGCTGAGCCAGTGGCGGAAGGAGCCCGGCACCGGAGCCGGCGCCACCAAGAAGGGTCCACGGTACACCTACCGCACCGTGGAGGAGCTCAAGGCTAAGGGGCTAGGCCGCAAGGTGGCGCCGCCCTCACAGCTCAGCCAAGTCAAGGTGGGGTTCTCTCTCGCGGTGCTGCCCTTCGTGTGCCTGACACGGCCGCCGTGAACTTCTCCAGCCACTCATTTGAGGGGCGTTGTTGGCGCCACGGTGGCGAGATGTTAACTACCTCGCCTGGTATACAGGAGGTCGTGGGTTCGATCCCGATCCTGACGCCTGCTGCTGTATATTTTGAGTTTGCATGTCTCTCCCCGTGGTCGTGCAGATTTTTCTCCGGGCCCTCCGGTTTTTCCCTCCACATTCCGAATCAACATGCGCATTTGGCTGCTATAAATTTTCACGTGATAAGCCACTTCGTTGAGTTATCATTTGTGGCCAGGTTACTTCTGAAAAAGAGTTATATAGCTCAGTGGGCCAAAGCTGGTAAAATATAAACAGTAAAATACAAAAAAAAGAGAACGAGAGAGCGAGTAAGAATTCGCGGAACACCTTCGTCTGTTTCCCCCTGCAGGTAATCGACCTGACTGGCAAGAGCCAGAAGGTTTACTACAGCTACGATCAGATGAGCCAGCGCCACAGCGTTCCGTCAGACGAGGCCGAGGCCGCGGAGGGAGAAGCCGCATCGCCGAGCGAGAGCAAGCGCAAGGGGTTCGCCCTGCCAGAGCTGGAGCACAACCTCCAGCTGCTGGTGGAGCTCACGGAGCAGGACATTGTGCAGACCGACCGTCGGCTGCGCCACGAGAAGAACCAGGTGATGGGGTCGTTGCACGCTTGCGCGGGTCCAGTGTCCCACACCACACACAGAGATATCCCTACTCTGACTTGAGGATGTACGTATGTGGAACTTCTTTCGCACCGCACGTAGCCAACCGTGCTGATTGCTCTCTCTCTCTCTCTCTAACTCATGTGGGACACGCGTATGCCCAAACAAAGTCTTCATTGTAATTTTAATTGGGCCGTCTGCGTCAAGTACGCGCAGGATGAATCGGTGCCTCCCTGTCAAAGTGGGGCACACGCGTACGTGTACACAAGATCCCCGTTTTAATTGAAGTCCGACTTGCACGTCACTGGGAACGCACTCATTCACGCGCACACAGAAATAACCAAGCTTGATTAAAAATGCAACGCTCTCGGCATCATTTGGAAAGCGCTCGGCGATTATCGGAGCATAACGAACCATCTTGCGTTCAAATGGGGGACAGCTGGTGAACATGGAAAAAAGCAGAGAGCCCCGTGGTAGTGGGGGCACGAGCGTAGACCTCCGGCGTTCGTCAGAACCAGAATTTATTTACGCTGGAGGATTCCCGCCAGAAACCCCTCGACCCTTTAAGAGTGCGCGGGCGGCCCTGTTTCACCACCTGCGTTCGACCTCAGGTGGTGGCTATGCAGCACGAAGCCCAGCGGCTGGAGGCGCTGCTGGAGCAGGAGGACCGCGCCGTGGAGCGGCTGGGCCGCGTGCTGGCCGTGGCCGAGTCCTGCGAGCGCCGCGCCCGCTCGCTCGAGGGGGACGTGCCGCCGGGGGAGGGGGAGCCGCCGCTCGGCCTCGCCGACGCGGCCCGGGTCTTCCGCTCGCTGCAGAGCGAATTCTACGAGGAATACCGCGCCTTCGACCTCGCCACGCTCGCCGTGCTCACCGTGCAGCCACTCCTCAAGCAGAGCTTTGCCGGGTGGGACCCCCTCAAGGTGCCAAGGGGGGGGTGCATCGGTGCCGCGCTGGAAAGATGTTAACTCCCTTGCCAAGTATGCGGGAGGTCCCGGGTTTTATTCCGACCCTGACGCCTGTATATTTGGAGTTTGCGTGTCTCGCTCCCTGTGGTTGCGTGGATTTTTCTCCGGGTTCTCCGGTTTTTCCCCCCAAATCAGCCACTTTATTGAGCTATCATTTGTGGCCAGGTTGTTTCTTAAAAAGAGCTTTATAGCTTAGTGGGCCTAACCTGATAAGATAAAAATAGTTTATAGTTATTTGGCTGTGCCTGGATGAGGAACGGTGCTATGGGAATGCGTGAGGTAGCTTGTAATGATGCATTGCTTCATTCTTCGATTAAGATAGTTTCTAACGGTCATGCTCTGCCTATCGTAGGTGTGTGAAGATGCATCTATTCACCAGTTAAAATTCATTCTTGCCTTCATATCACACGCATAATTTTAAGTGCCTGAGTCGTTTAATTATAATTTGCAGGCACTAGGGGTTCCACATTCACAACACCATTGAACAAACACTGAAGCATCTTCTTGTTTCTTTCGGTAAAGTCACGTAGAAGGGAAGTAATAAAATAATAAAAATAAAACATAATAAAACAATTCTCACGACGTTTCGGCTACAACGCAAGCAGCCGTCTTCAGGTGAAGAATGAGACACTACCAAACTAGGAGCTTATATATAAGCTGCATTGGGGGTTGAAGAGCGCCTTAACAAAAAGAATGTGCATGTGAAGAGGGATTTAGCATATTCATGGAAAATGCGTAGGCGTTGGGCGGGGGGGTGTCAAAGTCATATTATGCCCATGCATTATGCAGGATCAGCAGCAACCAAGGGGGGTGCAGGGATTAGCAGTAACAAAGGAAAGGAATGTTAATGATATGTAGCTGCAGTTACTCAACAACCACGTAGAAAACTAAAGTATAAACTACATAAAAAACTAAAGTATAAACTGCATCGCACCATCAGTATACTTACTATACTCTATAATAAGCTGAGTTACTAACAGCAAGTAATACATTACAATTTTACCTCGTAAAAATTCTATAATATGCTTCCATCTAAACCTTATTCTCTTACATCACACGAGCATATACCGTACTATATACTGCCATAGATAAACCCAACATTAAATTATATACTGTATTGCTGTAAACCAACCTATATCTTATACATTTAATATCACACTATGTATTATTCTACACACCCTAATGTGTATCGAAATGGTTTATTACGTCCTTCCAATGATTGCTGAGCCAGAATCCATCTTCTCGGTTAAAGTTGTCTCTGTGTTTGTATATGTGGATCGCCTCATGAACGAATCTCTCATGATACAGATGGCTTGCAGAGAACCTCTGTCTTGGAGAAGTCAATATCATGTGAGCCCACTGAGTTGTAACAGTGATCTGCCACGGCTGAGGTGTTAGTCCTACCGTGTTTCAGGTCAGCTTTATGTTCACGGATGCGGTCCGAGACATGTCGTTTGGTTTCCCCAATGTAACTGCTACCACAGAGGCAACTTAGTTTGTAGACGCCAGGGTACTGTATGTCTGGAACCACATCTTTTACAGACGGTACCAGATCACGGATTTTATGTACTGTGTTGAATCGGACCTGGATCTTGTGTTTAATCAGGATTTTGGAGATCTTTTTTGTGACCCCAGCAATGTAGGGTAAGGTGATGGTCTTGAAAGGCTCCTCAACAGGATCCTTCTTGATGGTTGGAGTCTTTCAAGACCATCACCTTACCCTACATTGCTGGGGTCACAAAAAAGATCTCCAAAATCCTGATTAAACACAAGATCCAGGTCCGATTCAACACAGTACATAAAATCCGTGATCTGGTACCGTCTGTAAAAGATGTGGTTCCAGACATACAGTACCCTGGCGTCTACAAACTAAGTTGCCTCTGTGGTAGCAGTTACATTGGGGAAACCAAACGACATGTCTCGGACCGCATCCGTGAACATAAAGCTGACCTGAAACACGGTAGGACTAACACCTCAGCCGTGGCAGATCACTGTTACAACTCAGTGGGCTCACATGATATTGACTTCTCCAAGACAGAGGTTCTCTGCAAGCCATCTGGCTATCATGAGAGATTCGTTCATGAGGCGATCCACATATACAAACACAGAGACAACTTTAACCGAGAAGATGGATTCTGGCTCAGCAATCATTGGAAGGACGTAATAAACCATTTCGATACACATTAGGGTGTGTAGAATAATACATAGTGTGATATTAAATGTATAAGATATAGGTTGGTTTACAGCAATACAGTATATAATTTAATGTTGGGTTTATCTATGGCAGTATATAGTACGGTATATGCTCGTGTGATGTAAGAGAATAAGGTTTAGATGGAAGCATATTATAGAATTTTTACGAGGTAAAATTGTAATGTATTACTTGCTGTTAGTAACTCAGCTTATTATAGAGTATAGTAAGTATACTGATGGTGCGATGCAGTTTATACTTTAGTTTTTTATGTAGTTTATACTTTAGTTTTCTACGTGGTTGTTGAGTAACTGCAGCTACATATCATTAACATTCCTTTCCTTTGTTACTGCTAATCCCTGCACCCCCCTTGGTTGCTGCTGATCCTGCATAATGCATGGGCATAATATGACTTTGACACCCCCCCGCCCAACGCCTACGCATTTTCCATGAATATGCTAAATCCCTCTTCACATGCACATTCTTTTTGTTAAGGCGCTCTTCAACCCCCAATGCAGCTTATATATAAGCTCCTAGTTTGGTAGTGTCTCATTCTTCACCTGAAGACGGCTGCTTGCGTTGTAGCCGAAACGTCGTGAGAATTGTTTTATTATGTTTTATTTTTATTATTTTATTACTTCCCTTCTACGTGACTTTACCGAAAGAAACAAGAAGATGAATCCCTGCAGTCACGAAAGCTTTAAATCGAAATTTAAACACTGAAGCAGTTTCTTGACTTGAATCACGACGACAATTCACCAAATTGAGTCGCCGCGATTTTCACCTTTGACCCCCTCGTCCCCGCACCCCTGAATTTCCGCCTAGGACCCGTCGTTCGGCCTGGACGTGGCGCGCGAGTGGAAGGCCATCCTGGAGGAGAGCCAGAACGTGCTGCAGACCGTGCACCCACAGCTGGGCCCGCTCGCCGGCAGTAGCGGCGGCGGTGGAGGCACCAACATGGACCCCTACCACCGCCTCATGTGGGACACGTGGATGCCGTGCGTGCGTTCCGCCGTGGTTCGGTGGCAGCCGCGTGCCTGCGAGCCCATGGTGGATATGGTGGAGCACTGGATGGAGTTCCTGCCGCCCTGGATTCTCAACAACGTCCTGGAGCAGCTCATCTTCCCCAAACTTCAGCGCGAGGTTCGTATCTCTCTCGCTCGCTCGGATTTTACTGCCGCCGCTTTTTAGTTTTCGTTGAAAGTTATTTTTGTTCGAGGCACAGTCGTCCCTTTGCAATTTATCCTCGGCATTACGTTCACCCGATTCCTCACTTGACTCATAACCCTCCTTATAACCTTCACATGAATCCTCACCTCAATCTAAACCCCAAACTCTTATCCAAATCTTAACCCTTACAACTCACCTTAACCCCATAACCGTACTGCTCGCCCTCTTGCTCTCACCCACACTCTCGACAGCACCTGTGCAGGACCCGAGGGCGGCACACCGTTTATAGTTTTGTTTATACTATACTGCACATCCCTCGTTGCTCATCACGTGCTGCACGCCGTGCATTATTTGTTCACCTGCGAAGGCCCCACTGAGCCGAGCAGCTCTTTCACAAGGACGACCACAGCCCAAGACCATCGGCATTGACGGCAGTTACATAGAGTTACGCAGAGATCTATAGAGTTATATAGAGATCCACGAGTTACACAGTATGTATGTATGTTCAACGTCTTTGGCACCCTACGTAGCCAACCGTGCTAATCGGAGGTACGCAGAGATCCATAGTGACCCGTATAGACGCGTCGAGTTACAGCCCAACACCGTCTGCAGTGGCGGCAATTCCAGAAGATCGCAGGGTGGGAATGTTGCGCGCTGAAATAAGCGCCGCGTTGTTGCGCGCAGGTGGAAAACTGGAACCCGCTGACAGACACGGTGCCCATCCACGCGTGGATCCACCCGTGGCTGCCCCTGATGGGCGGCGCTCGGCTAGAGCCGCTCTACTCGCCCATCCGGAGCAAGCTGGGCAGCGCCCTGCAGCGCTGGCATCCCAGCGACCCTTCCGCCAAACTCATCCTGCGGCCGTGGAAGGAGGTGTTCTCCCCGGGCAGCTGGGAGGCCTTCATGCTCAAGCACATCCTGCCCAAGCTCGGTGAGCTGAGGAGAAGGGTTTGTATTCATGGGGTCCTGAAATACCTCCATCTCATCTCGTTCTATTGCCCTGCTGCTGTCCAGCCGAAGGCCCCCCCCCCGTTCCGCCAGTTGACGTGGTCTAGTTTTTTTCGAAAAATGTCACGGGATCTTTAATGTCCACTGTGATGCGTGCTATGCAATGTTTCCTCAGGGGATGATCAGTCCATCATCATCACCATCACCATTGTCATCATTATCAGTCTCTTAACTGTGACCGACATGGACATGCCAGTGAAGCTTCTTTGGCAATCAACTCTCCCGAATGTATTGCCATCTGCACAATGTCATTGATCTCTTGGAATATTGGCATTGAGTGACCTTAAGGAGTGACATCGACTTAGGGAGGCCTTCATCCAGCAGTGGATAGACGGTGCGCCATTGTGACGATGGTGGGGAGAGCGGAGAGTCGGGTACAACTAAACATCTCACGACCGGCGCCGTCTCTGCCACCCTCCCAGGAATGTGTCTCTCGGACTTCGTGATCAACCCTCACCAGCAGCACCTGGACCCCTTCCGCTGGGTGATCGACTGGGAAGGGATGCTGTCTCCCGCCAGCCTCGTCACGCTGCTCGACAAACATTTCTTTGCCAAGTGGCTTCAGGTGAGACCACTACCTCGTCGTACTGTGGGCCGGCCGCTACGGTGGCGAGATGTTAACTAGCTGGCCTGGTATAGAGAGAAGTTCGTGGGTTCGACCCTGATGCCTGCTGTATTATTTGTGGTTTGCGTGTTCTCCCTGTGGTCGCGTGGAGTTTTCTCCGGGTCTTCCGGGTTTTCCCCTCCACATATCCACATATAGAATCGACGTGCGTTTAGAGTATTTGGCTGCGATACATTTCCACGTGATGAGCCACTTCGTTGGGCTATTATTTGTGGCCAGGTTGCTTCGGAAAAAGAGCCGTATTGCTCAGTGGGCCTGACCTGGTAAAATATAAATAGTTTATTGTTTTAAATTTTGTTGCAGAGGTTTGGTGTTCGAATTTAGCGCTACCCTGATTATACTGCAGGTGTGATAATAATCATAATAATACTCCATGCCATCTGCTTCACAGTGTAATTCTCAAGAGCAGGCCATTGTGTGCCCGACTCCACGTTCCAAATTGACCAATTTTGAAACATTCCTCGCACTTCTCAATTTGCGATTATGCATCGGGCCCCTTACTGGCAGCAGGCTAAGGCCCCCCCCATGTTCACTCTGTGCCAAAGAAGTTCAACGTACTGAACGTACACTGCCTATGTGCGTCGTCGCACGCAGGTGCTGTGCGCGTGGCTCAGCAACAACCCCAACTACGAGGAGATCATCAAGTGGTACCAGGGCTGGAAGTCGCTCTTCTCGGAGCAGCTGCTGGCGCACGTCACCGTCAAGGAGAAGTTCAGCGAGGCGCTGGACATCATGAATCGCGCCGTGTCCATGCCGCACGGTAATCGCCCCTCGTGATGCCTCGCTCCCTGTGGCACCCCCGTCGCTACCCCTCGCGCTCCCCACGACCCCCCACAAGTGGCTTCCTGTGGCTCTGTGACTCTTCGTGCCTCTCCATAACTCCCCGTGTCTTCCCATTGCTTTCTGTGGCTCCTTTTGGCTCAGGGTGACTCTCCGTGACTCTCTGCCCTCTCCTCCAGCGTCCTCTCTTGCTCCTTTATTCCAACCAGGATTCCTTTGTCTCCCCTGCGAACTCCTGGTGACCCTTGTATCCAAGGAATTAGTAGCTGTGCAGCAGTGGGGCTGGTGTGTGTGTATGATGGTGGTATGAAGGGCGGAGTGGTAGTGTAGCGGTTAGCTAGCACGCTGTGCTCTGGACCCGGTGACCCGAGTGACGATTCCCATTCACTGCCAACACCAGTGACGATAATCTGAATGGGTCCTGGGACTCCCCGAGGTCGACTCAACCTAAAATTAGTACCTGGTGTGGTATGTAAGCATCGCCACTGGGGAGACAAAGGCGGCCAGGCATGATGTTGGGCACGCACCCCCTGGCGTGCCGTGCCGACCTTCATAGGTGCTGGCTAACAGGACTTGCCCCAACAGTCTATTCAGAATATATACAGGGGATCTTTGTCTTTGTTTGGTGGTGGGTATGGTCATGGTGAAGAGTATACCATCGGTGACTGTGTACGTGTGGGTGATGGTGAATGTTATACTGTTGATAGTTACCATGGGTATGCTCTAGGTGCTGCTGCATATCACATTATTTGGTGAATGTTTGGCGGGACGGCGTTGGCACTAGTGCACGAGCGCAAATTACACTCCACCGCTCTGGCCTGTCTATGCGCTGTGAAGAAGAGCCATTGCCCAAAACATCGCCTATTGCTGACTTTTTAAGGCCACAGTGCTGTTGACAAATGTATTGTTTTTCTTTTCACGTCACAACGATGTCCGTTGAACTTCTCTCGCACTGTACATAGCCAACCGTGCTAATCGGAGGCGCGGATGTTGTCTGACGCGGTCGCATGTCCCCGCAGGCTCACGGCATTAACGACCGCATCACCGCCGCTCCCATCCTCTCTCCCCCACCCGTCCCCTGTGTCTTACCCACCCCAGGACCCGTGGGCTTCACGCAGCCCGGCGCACGCGAGCACATCGCCTACCTCACCCAGACCGAGCGCCGGCGAGACTTCCAGCCCGACGGGGGCCCAGCGCCCCCTCCGACCTCGACTGTCCCCCCGGGCCCCCAGGGCCCACCGGGCCCCGCCGTGGGCGTCGCGCAGCCGGTGCCGCTGAGCTTCAAGGAGCTGGTGCAGGCGCGAGCCGAGGAGAACAACATCGTGTTCATGCCGCTGCTGGGCCGGCGCCACGAGGGCAAGCAGCTGTACACGTTTGGGCGCCAGGTGGCGTACATCGACCGCGGCGTCGTCTTCGTGCAGGGAGAGAAGACGTGGGTGCCCACGTCGCTACAGAGCCTTGTCGACAGCGCCAAGTGACGGAGGGGAGCGAGCGAGCGAGCGAGCCGTCGGGGGAGCGGCGGAGAGGGTGAGAGAGATGGCGAGAGGGGGGTGATGATGGGGCAGGAGACGGCGGAGAGAGAGGAAGGGAACGCCGCAGCCGGGATGACGAGAGGGCGAGCGGCAGGAGAGACAAGAGGAGGAGAGAGGACGAGCAGCGCCGCCGGGTGACTTCGCTGAGATGTTCCAACCGCGGGATGTTGCAGCGAGAGCGTAGAGTGCGTATGCTGACGGGGGCGGGGGGGGGTGCTTTTGCTCCGGTGCGTGTATGCGGTATGCGCGCGTGTTTCCACAGGGCGAGGTGATGGGGTTGCAACGAGCACGCCAGACGTGTGCGTTCGCATTGCCCTGGCGGCCTGCTTCTAGCACCGCGTGTGCGTTCGGTTGATTTTGTAAATTATTCATCGACAGTTGTGTGTATGTGTTTCCTCGCCACTGCTCCGTAACATTGCCATTACCGGTGGAAGCGTCGACAAATGGTTAAACCGCTGTTTGGCTCAAGTTGAGTTGTGCGTGCGTCAGCATGCATGTGATAGAATGAATGGGTGGTGTGTGTCTGTCTTTGTGTGTGAGTGGGAAGTGGTAGTGTAGTGGTTAGTGCCCCGCACTACAAACTCAGCGACCCGAGTTCGATTCCCGCTCACGGCCAACACCAGTGACGATTATCTGAACCAAGCCTTTCCCCAAGTCGACTCCGCCTGAAAATAAGTACCTGGCAAGACGTGTAAACATTGCCGCTAGGGAAGCGAAGGTGGCCGGGCAGTGGTGTTGGTCACCCACACCCCCGTGTGCCGTGCCGGCCTTCATAGGTGCTTGCTAACAGCACTTTCCCCAAAAGTCTTTTGAGGCTATACGGGGGATCTTTGTGAATGGGTGGTGCGTGTGTCTAAATGTGTGCTGCTGTGAATGGGTGGTGCGTTTACTGAGACACGGGTCTCTCGCGTCTGTGGCCACGAACACGCGTGTCAAGTATTTTTGTATCGTAATAAAGCTGACCTCGGTCACCTTTTGAGTGTCACGTAGTAATCATTATTATTTCAACTTGTAACTGCTCGCTGTCGGAAGCGAGATAGTGACTGGCGTGCGCGTGGAGGAACCCAAGGACGAGCGGGAAAGCAGCGGCCAGGTGTTGAGCCGGCGGCGTCATTCAATTTCCCAAGCTCTGCAGTCCTCAATATATGAAGATGTTTTCAGCCATGCCTGCGAGGGGGCAACACTAATCCCATACAGATGTAACAGATGGGGATTAGTCTACATTTTGCTCTACTGCCCAACCATCGCCTAATTTCAATGGGGATTGAACTATCACGTCACGTGTGTGTGCGGTGATACCGGGGGAGGTAGTGGGCGGTGAGAAGGGATGGTGAGGATTCGGGAAGAGGGATGCATGTGTGTCGAACTTCTTTCGCACCGTACGTAGCCAACCGTGCTTCCCGGAGGTTGTGGGGGAAGGACAAACTGAAGCACAAAAAGCAGTTCTATAGAAATGAATTTTCAATCTAGAGGGGAGACGGGGCGGGAAGAGTGAAGGTTGCTACAATTAAGGGGTGGTGAGGTGTGTAACAGGAGCGGGGAGAGAAGGGGGTGTCAAGGATGGTGAGCGGGACGCGTGGTGAGCTTCGCAAGAGGCGAGCTGTTGGGGAATAGAGAGAAACTCATTCCTTCAATACGAACCTCAACATCCGGGCATATTTTACTCGGCCCGATGGGGGTAACGAAGGACTGTAACCCAGACTGATGCCACGTCTCACAAAGGACAAGAGCGGACAGCCACATTTCAGTCGTGGGTAGTTATCCAAGCAGCCAACGACAGAGTGGGGCAATTGCGCGCACGTTGGATCGGCGATGGCGGTCCAGAACTCGCCCGTTGGGCAAGTCGGAAGGCCAACTTTGACCCGGCTACCACCGCCTCAAGAACCTGGAGCAAGTAAGCCATGGATGACGATGATGATGGTGGTGGTGATAATCGTGGCGATGATATAGAGCAGCAGTGGGTTCCCAACCGAGGGTACGCAGACCCCTGATGGGAGAGGGGGTATGTGGACCCCTGAGGGGATACGTGAACCCCTGGGGGGAGGGAGGGTACGTGGACCCCTGGGGGGGGGGGGGGGTACGTGGACCCCTGGGGACAATGTCCCAGAGCGCAACGTGAGGTGATAAAAAAAAAGTGTGAAATTATATCATCCATGAGTCATTGGTGAATACTCGCATACGAATCTGCCAATATAAGATAACTACGATGAGAATTGAAATCCAATATGGTAACCTCGAACGATGTAAAATACCTTTCTAAACTGGTTGATCGATCATCAACAATGTTGGTGTTCAAGAGTAGCCAGCGAGCGGGAACAAATCGATTCACGCACGCAGAGCGTTGATTTTATTCGCTTGCAGTGTTAGTTTACCTCACAAAATCGACGATTGGGGAAAATATTGACGTTCATTATTCATACATTTAATTCTCAGAACCATGTTGGGTCCAGGCAAGGCGGCGGTGGTACACTCGGCTTTAACAACAGAGGTTGAAGAACCACTATAATCGTTTTTATAGACGATGCTGATGAGTGGGAATGATGACTAAGTTACTCGACCATGCAGTCCGGTTCCACAAACTGCTCTGCTCGCAATTGCAATTAACTTAAATTGAGACCCACGCGTACGTTCGAGCAGCTGGGTTTAAATACGGACGCTTAATTGGTCTGAGTCACTAATTACACGTGTGTGTGTGAGATTATGATGATGATGGTGGTGATGATGATGATGGGGGTGTGGAGGAGGATGTGGAGCTCATTGGTTGACCGGTACCAGCGGTGCCAACATCGGATTCTGTGGAGGAGGCTCGTTGATGGAGGAGGCAAAAGGAGCGACGCTCACAACAACGAGCGGAGCGCCGGGTGGATAAAACGCAGCGAGTTGGCACAGTGGGGATCACAGCTGAGTGCGTCTGCCCGGCATCTGAGTCGGTGAACCCATGGCACCTGCTAGCTCTGTTCCGTGACCCCCTGCCAGCGAACCGTCGACACTTCACGTAGCCTCGAAGTGCACCTAGCATGGCACGAACGCCGTGGTGACGTCACCGCCACTTAGTGGTGAACGGCGTTTGTTGTTGTTGTGCATAGCCGTGTGATTGTTGTCATCAATGTCCACGTTATTGGCCCAACATCAGGAGGCAAACGATATCCGAACAGGTCATGTGCTTCCCCTAGGTCGACTCAGCCGTAAATTAGCATCTGTTGTGGCGTGTAAACGTCGATACTGGGGAGACAAAGGCGCTCGGGCGTGGTTCTGGCCACACCGCACCGCCTGCGTGAGCCGCCCCGGACCTCATTATCTTCTCGGTAGCAGCACTTGCCCCAATAATCAATGCAGGCTACACGGGGGGTCTTTGTCTTTGCTCGAGGGTGCGCGTGCGTGATGGACAACCGCACAATCTTAGCCAGTCCCGGTCACTACCCATTTCAACCCCCCCCCCCCCCCAATAATTAGTGAAACAAAGACGGCCGGGCGTACACGCTGTGCGGTTCTGAACAAACCAATCCCTCGCACGTGCCCTGGGGGATGACATCATTAGTTGATGCTCGAGGGTTGGTGGATCACACACGGATGATGTGAAACTCTTCCCCCCCCCCCCTCTTCTATCCGTGGGTGGACGTCGATGAGGTTTGCAATGTACCCTCGGGCGCTCGCCACGAGGAGGTGGGTACAGCAGGCGGTCTCGGCGACATCTACTTCCATCTGTACAGGGGATGGAGTGGCGCTGCCCCCTCGCGCAAGGCGTGGGATTTCCTCCTCCCACGTGGTATAGTATTAATACAAGTGTCATGATAATCGTCATTAATTAACCCAATGTCAGTCATACGACCCAGTGCGGTTCTTAGCTTAGTAGGATCATCAAGAGCGAAAGCCTCATTTGTGGCTTTAATTGATGAATGACCACGTGACGCGTTCAGCTGGTCCTCCCCAACCCCATTCGCGGGATCCCTGTTGGAGATGGGGTTTGTGCGAAGGTGATCGTGATAATGTTAATGATGCCTAAAGGTTTCGCACGGGCGGGTTTGCAAGCCCCGCTTGGGGTTCTGATCACCATACAAATCCCCGCGTGGTCCACCAACCCCTGGCCCTCCAAAGCGGTGCATCATAGCATTGCGTGCGCCACCGCTCCCAATCACCATGCTGACGATGGTGGTCATTGCGAGATTCGTGATGAGGATGCTGATGATGGCGAAGATGCTGAAGTTGGTGAGGATTGGTGATGATGGTGGTGGTGATTGTTGGTGGTGAGGATGCAGAAGGTGGGGTGAGGATGGTGGTGATGATGTCGGATCGATCGGTGTGACGCTCGATTCACGTTCGTGGTCCGTGACTGCGACAAGAGGACGCGACACTGGGAGAGTTGGAAGCGAGAGATTATTGTTGTTGTTGTAGTTTAATTCTTTAGTCTCACGATGCTGGAATTCCTGGGGTTGGTGGGACACGGAAGGAATGGGGGTGGCATGGGCGTGGGGTTATCGCGCGCGCGCGTGCGGACAAACAGGGACACGCAGGGCCGTATGATCCACAGTCGAGCCCAGAGTCTGGGAGCTGGAGAGCTCTTTGTTGCATCTCGCGAGTCTCGATATTGATAGCGGCCGCAACACTTGGCATGCAATCCAGAGGTCGCCGGTTCGATTCCATGTCACGGCACGGCGGTTCAAACAACGAGGGCAAGTTTCTTAAAATCACTCCCCCTCCCCCAACCCGCTTGCTGCCCACGCAGCAGTGAACAAATGGGTTCATGGGTTCACCAAACAGTTGACCGGCAGGCCGCGTATGGTGGGGTAACGTGTGGATACTGCCACGTCTCCTGGCTCGTTTCTCACCAGCGCGGAAGAGTAGGCCAAATGCCACTCGAGAACGTAACTGTCTCTCTCTCTCTAGTGGAGGCTCGTCCGACAGCAGTGACGTGAGCGAGCAGAGTGCAGGGCCGCGCCTTTAGCTTTGACCAAGAGTCCATAGACCCACTCAAAGAACGCGGTCGAGGTGAGAATCTCGACGTGGGAGGAGACTCGAGGCGATTTTGACTTTTCCTCGCGAGGCTCCTGGCCTGAATGCCCCGCTGGTTTTGGGGGGGGGGGGGTTGTTTTTGTGGCAAATTCGTCATCGAGAGGGAAACCGGGCAGCCAGCCGAGAAACTCGAGGCGTTGATTATATTTAATAGTAAGTATAATAATGGTCTGGGCCCTTTTGGGGTATAATTTAATTGAAGGCCTAGCGACCTACTTGCTGTTCTACCAACCAATTGCGACCGCCTATACCCCCCCCCTGCCAAATTTTGGGGATTTGGGGGCCGGTTCGTGACCTCGGCAGCAGTGCGGGGCAGAGGGGAGGGGGGGCGGGGGGGTCATCGTGGAGAGGGGAGGGGGGGTAGGCTCCGTTATGATATCACGAGCCGTCACGCATACAAAAAAAACATCATCATCATCACAACTTGCACGTGCTTGGTTCGTGCAAATACAAGCACGTGTGCTACACGAGTACACAGACTACACGTGGAATAGCTGAGTGCTCGCGTCGTGCGCAATACGACCGTGTCTCGTGTGCGTCTGTCCGTGTGCTCCGTGTCGATGCCCGTGTCTGTGTGTCGGAGCGCTGCGCTACGAACCTGGCGACCCGAGTTCGATTCCCGCACACGGCCAACACCGGTGACGATTATCTGAACCGGTCCCGGGCCTCCCCTAGGTCGACTCAGCCTTAAACGAGTACCTGGTGCGGTGTGTGAACATCGCCACTGGGGGGGACAAAGGCGGCCTGGCGTGGTGCTGGCCACCCACCCTCTCGTGTGCCGTGCCGGCCTTCATAGGTGCTATTCGCTAACAGCACTTGCCCCAACAGTCTGTCAAGGCTATACGGGGGGACGCCTTTGTCTTTGTGTGTCTACGTGCGTGTCTATATATAACGAACGTACATTCCCATAGATATAAATATTGCAAAGAATCGAAAGTTCCAAAATCATTCACGACGTCACGACCGGGGCGCGCCAGAGCAGCGGCCTCCATGCAACATGCGAGGGGAGTTGGGTGAAGTTCGCGCACGGGTAAGGGGCGAGGGGGGGGGGGGGGAGAGGGGGGGAGGAGGGGGAGGAGAGGGGGGGAGGAGGGGGAGGAGAGGGGGGGAGGAGGGGGAGGAGAGGGGGGGGAGCGGGAGGAGAGGGGGGGGGGGGGGCGGGAGGAGAGGGGGGAGCGGGAGGAGAGGGGGGGAGGAGGGAAATAGGGGAGGTGGATGGGAGGAAAGGGGGTAGGAAGGAGAGGGGAGGGGGATATGAGAGGGGAGGGGGATATGAGAGGGGAGGGGGATATGAGAGGGGAGGGGGATAGGGGATAGGATATGGGGGGAGGGGATAGGATAGGGGGGAGGGGGGAATAAGGGGGATGGAGTGGGTATCGGAGAGGGGAGGGGGTGAGAGGGGATGGGAGGAGGTAGAGTGGTAGGGTTAAAAAGGGGGTAGGGGGATAAGGGGGTGGGGGGGAGGGGTAGGGGATTCGGGTTCTGTAGGTTGGGGAGTTGGAGTTTGGGGAGGAGGAGGGGGAGGATTGAGTCGTTAGAGGGATATGGGGGGACGAGTTTTGGGATTCGTAAATCCACTTGTAGTGAAACAACACACGTGTGTGTGTGTGCGTGCAGTAGTAGAGGTTTAACGATCAATCGATCAGAAATGGTTTACAATCACGAATCACCGCCGCGCGTTGAACGTGCGTTTTTAGAATCGATCGTTTATCCGATTCGTATGATTTTAATATATATACTTTTGTTATCGTTCATAACCTAATATATTTTCATAGCACTAAGATGTTTTACATGCACCACGAGGGCAATAATAACAATATCAATAATCGGTTCGTGACTTTTTTCAATCTTGACGAATCGTCAAAATGATATCGGATCCGATCAGCGGAAAAATCGGGGTGGAGGTGATCTGTGTGTGTGACCGGAGCAGTGGCGCAGCGGTTAGCACACTGGCGCTACGGAACCCGGCGACCTGTGTTCGATTCCCGGCCGTGGCTTAAAACTGTGGCGTGGTTACTCGCCCCACGTACGTTGCGCCTGATGATTGCTAAACACATCATTCACCGCGTGACAGAGAAGCGCCGATCTCAAAGTGACGGTGATGATGGTCAGCGCCCTGATCGGCGACACGAGTTCGATTCCCGCTCACGGCCAACACCAGTGACGATTATCTGAACCGGTCATGGGCCTCCCCTAGGTCTACTCGGCCTTGAGTGAGTACCTGGTGCGGTGTGTAATCATCACCACTCGGAAGACAAAGACGGCCTGGCGTGGTGCTGGCCACCCACCCCTTTGCGTGCCGTGCCGGCCTTCATAGGTGCTCGCTAACAGCACTTGCCCCAACATTCTGTTGAGGCTACACGGAAGATCTTTGGAGAGAAAATGCCAAATCACATGCTGTCGAAGCATGCTGTCGAGGAGGGAGGGGGGGGGGGGTTGCACGTGCTATGCGTTTAGCAATCATCAGGCGCGTGTGGCACGTATAACGGCGGCTTGACGGCTATACTCGAAGGGTGACACGTTCGGTAATGTTTGGCAGACAGCTGTGGACCCGAGCTCCCCTCCTGCGAGTAAACGACGCTGCCGCCTGTCGGCATGGAGCAACGCGTGACGTCGAGCAGTGACGCAATCTCTGGCCTGGGTTCGACCTCCTGGGTCTCATCAGCCAGTCGGGCTCCGGGCGGCCTTCCTGCCTCGCGTGGGGGAGGGGGGGACCGACGGCAACCAACTCCCGTGGCGAGTCAACGTGCGAGAAGAACCCTTGTGGTGTGTTCAGTAAGGGCTGGGGGGGTATGTTGGTGGGGTGAAGTGGTGGTGGTAGGGGGGTGGAGGGGTTTAGATGCCGCGACGGGAGATCAGTCGCTCAGCGCCCCGGAGCCCGGAGCCTCCCCGGTGAGCGTGTGCCAGCGCTCGATGCGCTTGTCTTTGTTCTTGAGACACTCGAACCAGTGCTTCAGACGTTCGCCCTTCGCGTTGATGCCCAGCTCCACCCCGCCTGGGGAAGAGGGGGAGGAGGAGGGGGGCGAGGAGGGGGAGGGGGGGGAAGGAGGAGGAGGGCGAAGAGGAGGAGGGAGAGGACGGGAGGAGGAGGGGACCGGAGTTCAGAGAGGGTTCAAGAGGTCACCAGAACGACGAGCGCCTCCGATCAGCGTGGTTGGTTGCAAGTTCATCACACCTACAACGAACGTGCTCACACCTTCGCAGACTTTTGGGGCAAGTGCTAAAACTAAAACCATTTTTATTTTACCAGGCAAGGCCGACTGAGCTACGTAGCGGTTTTTCAGAAGCGACCTGGCCACAAATGATCGCTCAACCAAGTGGCTTATTGCATGGGAATTTATAGCGGCTAAAATACTCAAAAACGCGTGATGTTGATTGTAAATGTAGAGGAGAAAAATCCACGCGAGTAGCAGCGCCTATGAAGGCCTGGCACGGCACACGAGGGGGTGGATGGTCAGCACCACCACGCCCGACCGCTTTTGTCTCCCCAGTGGCGATGTTTAGTACACACCACACCAGGTAATCATTTGAGGCCAAGTCGACCTAGGGGAGGCTCAGAACCGGTTCTAATAATCGTCACTGGTGTTGGTGGTGGCCGTAAGCGGGAATCGTAACTCGGGTCGTCGGGTTCGTAGCGCAGTGCTCTAACCACTGCGCCACCGCTCACAAATCGCACACCCCCCGTAGCTCGCTCCACACCCGGCATCAAATCAATGTCACAGTGTGGGGGGTCAATGGGATCATGGGAGGAGGGGAGGGAGGTTGGAACGATCTCCCCTACCCTTACCTTGCCCACTGCCCCACTCTGGAATTCAAAGTCAAGAGGTCATCACGGCCGTTGGATGTAAGAGTTGACCTCTATGGCTGGTGGTAGTGGGGCGGGAATTGGAGGGGGGGGGGGGTCACTGACCGATGAAGTCGTTTGATTTCCCGATGTCGTAGTCCCACACGGTGACCTCCAGCGTCTTCTTGGCGAGGTCGCTGTGTTTGATGTCAAAGAAGAATTCCTGCGGGACACGGAGAGGAGACACGGGGAGACACGGACACACAACCAACAAAGATCATACAGATCCACCCTCCCCACCCACGGTGCATCGCATGGGACACCAGCCCCGCCAAACTCCCCACCCCCCACCCCACCCACGACCCCTTGACCCCCTTAGGGGCCCCTGGACTCTTTACTCAATGTCCCTGCACCACTCGCAGACTCCCCTATAGCTCGCCACGCACGCGTCACGTGGCGAGCCGGGACAAGAGGTTCCACCTCTTTTAAGGCTTGAATGGACCTATGGGTGGGGGGGCCCAGAATGGACCGGTTCGGGTATATTCGTCACATGTCTGGTGCATTTGTAGAGCTCGCCACTGCCCCCCCCTCCGCCCACACCGTTCCCAACCACGTACACCCATAAAGCAGTGAGACATGTGAAAATAAGTAGGGGTGGCCAGGGGGGGGAGGGGAGTTGCGGCAGTTTCAGGAGTTGCATGAGTTGCATGAGTTGCATGAGTTGCGTGAGTTGCGTGAGTTGTGTGAGTTGCGGGAGTTGCGGTAGTTGCGAGGGCCGGCTCACCTCGTTGAACTCGGGGTTCAGGGTCTTCTTCTTGATGCTCGTCTTGCACTTGGCCTTCTTGCCCATGTCGGGTTTCAGGTGCCTGCGGTGGGGGGGGCAGGGAGTGGGGGGGGGCAGGGAGTGGGGGGGGCAGGGGGTGGGGGGGGCAGGGAGTGGGGGGGGGGCAGGGAGTGGGGGGGGAAGGGGGGAGCAGAGGGGGGGGGCGGGGCGAGGAGCCCGGCTCGGTTGCTCGGTGCGAGCTGCGTGCCCTGCGCAGCCACTACGGTGGCGATCGTGATGGCCACGACATCAACAACAACAACAACCTTGACGATGATTGTGATAACCATCACCATGGCAATGACGACGACGACGGTGATGAATGTGGCCATGATGATGATCTTCTTCTGTCGTACGGCTGCTGCTGATGTCGATGCAGAGCAACGACTACAATGTCACACGCACGTGGTCAAGCCCAGGTGATGATGATGGTGATGACGATAGTGGCTACGGTGGTGATGATGATGACGATGGTGGTGAAGACGATGGTGGTGATGGTGATGATGACGATGGTGACGATGATGATGATGATGCGGCCGTTGCTCACAGCTTCACGAAGGGGTCCGAGTATCCGTTGGCGTCCATGGCGGCCAGGTGAGCGCAACGCAGCACCGTCACGAGCAGGCCGGCCTTCTGCATGCTGTAGCGCAGGCCGATGAGGACGCGGCCCCTCTCCTCCTGACCCTTCTCCTCGCTCTTGTCTCCCTGGGACCCCCGGGTGGTGGAGGAGGGGTGGGGGCAGGGGGAGGGGGGGGTGCAGAGTCGGAGGAGAGTGTAACGGGTGCGGGTTGGGGTGGGCACACTCATTGATGTGGGGGGTGGATGGGTGGTTGAGTGTTTGGGGGGGTGGGTGGGTGAGTGTTTGGGGGGGTGGGTGGGTGAGTGTTTGGGGGGTGGGTGAGTGTTTGGGGGAGGGAGACAGGGCAAGAGTCACGGCTGGATTTAAATCGACGGCTGTCTGGGTTGGCCACCCGAAGGATATGGACACCCCCTACACACAACATCCCCGTGTTTGTACCTCTCGCTACGACTGTCGACTGCTACTGCCGCTGCTACTGCGACTCGTCCCGTGCACCTACTCCAGTCTATCCACACCCGGTGCACCACATCCAGTGTACCTCTCTCGCTGCGGCTGATAGTCATGGTGCCGCCTACTCCAGCCTGCCCAGGACCAGTTTAGTTTGGCCGTGAGCGGGAAGCAAAGTCTGTTCACCGGGTTCGTAGCGTCGGTGCGTTAACGGCTACGCTACTGCTCCCCACTACTCTCAATGTGTGTGTGTGAGTGCAAACGAAGATAAAGACGCCCCGTATAGCCTTTACATACTTGTAGGGCAAGTGCTGTTCGCGAACACCTTTGGAATACCGGCACGGTACACGAGGGGGTGGGTGGCCAGCACCCCGCCTGACCCGCTTTTGTCTCCCAAGCGGCGATGTTTACACACTGCACCAGGTACTCATTTTAGGCCGAGTCTACCCAGGAGAGGCCAAGAACTGCTTCAGATATTCGTGACTGATGTTGGTGGCCGTGATCGGGAATCGAACTCGGGTCGCCGGGATTTCGTAGCGCATCGCGCTGACCGCTGCACCACCACTCGGGCACGTGTGTGCAACACAGATAAAGATCCCCGTATAGTCTTAGCGTGTGAGTGCGCACGCGCGCACACAACAACAACAACCGCCATTCGCCACTAAGTGGCGGTGACGTCACCACGGCGCTTGTGCCGGGCTAGGTGCACGTTGAGGCCACGTGAAGTGCCGGCAGGAGGTCACGGGGCAGACCCAGCAGGTGCCACGGGTCGACTGACTGAGATGAGTGGCTGATACACCGCCTGTGCCCCCTACTGTTACAACGCGCACACACACACACGCACGTGTCTCCACTCACCTCTTCCTCGTACAGAGCCATCCCACGCGCTCCTCCCATCCCAGTGCCGCTCCTGCGAGCAGACTGCGGAGGAGAGAAGTGCACCATTTGATTGTGTCCGTCGCGCTTGGAACGCAAGAGGCCAACATGAGTCTCGTTTGGAAGTTAATGGGCGAGTGAGTGAGTGAGTGAATGAGGTAGTGGAAGAGTGAATTGGCGGGTGAGTGAGTGAGTGAGTGAATGAGATGGTGGGCTCGTGAATTGATGGGCGGGTGAGTGAGTGTGTGAGTGAGATGGTTGGATGTGATCGCACGGTAAATCTAAAAACACTGCACAAAACATGAATCGCTCTCAAACAATACATTCCCTGTAGGGCCAGTTGAATCGGGCAGACCACTTTAAGACTGACCATTGCACAAATACAAAACAACAAGTTTGGAATACGATATGGGGAAATCTTTGTCCCGATTGCAAGCCTCCAAACTCTTATCCGAAACCCAACACTGGACAGATCATGGCTGTTAATGATAATTAATTCGATGTAAACTTCAAGACAAGACCGTATTTAACTTCTAGCAAGTGGAGAAGGCGCGTGCCCATCTTACGGGGACCTCACCACTATTGGGGCTCATCAGCGCTACTTTTTGCCCTGCCACCACCTCCCCTACCCCCCACTGCTGCCACGACGTTGACCGCCGCAGACAGAAGCCACTCACCGGGAGTTGCCTCTCCAGACAGATGTTGAAGTTTTTAGCTTGGTTCGCCTTGAGCTTCTTCAGGGGGATCCGCGTCTCCCCGATGAACTCGTTGTGACCGAATTTGTCCTCGTCGCACACGGACACCCTGAGCGGCGGCGACGACGGAGGAGGAAAGGGCAGCGCGGGGCGAGACACGGGGTCGCGGCGTTACAGACGGGGGTCGTGGCGCTATCGGAGTAGACCGTAAGGCCGTAACATTTTAAACAAAAATCTCGATTTTGCGCAAATGCTTCAGGATGCAGGGACATACTTTATGAAATCCGCACATTTGGTAGCAGTTTCATGGTGTCAGGGACGGGTTCACGGTCTCAATGAAGGGGTCACTGTGTCAATGATGGGGTCAAAGTAGCAATGACAGACGGGTGGTGACGGGTTTAATGACATTTATATTTACACGATCTAACCCAAAAAACACTCTTATGAGCAATGATAGGGTCACTGTCAATGACGTGGTCACTGTGTTAATGGTGATATGGTGAGGTCACGGTGTCATTGACGGGGTCACTGTGTGAATAGCAAGGTCAGGGTGTCAGGGACAGGGTCACGGGGTCAGGGACGGGGTCACGGAGCATCATTTCCGGAGGATTCTGGCCGGGGATCTCGCACGGTTTCACCGCCCCCCCCCCACCCCCCTCCCCCGGGCACCGTAGCGTCTTGCGCAGCATGTCGTCGTCCGTGATGCCGTGGTAGGTGAGCGTCTCGTTCCACACGGGGTGCAGCGTGTTCCGCAGCGTCTTCGTGCGCAGTTTGTTCGCCTGCGGGGACATTTCGTTTATTCGCAGCAGCAACAACAACAACAAAAATCTCACGGAGACAAAAAAAAAATCCCCACCCTCCCGGCCGTGGTGCAGCCTCGTCAACGAATTGTTTGGAGCGGGGTGCTGGTAACGAGCAGCTTGCCATGACGGCCGGCACGCCACACGTGGCCAGCACCACAAACCGGTCCGCCTTTGTCTCCTCGGCGGCGAAGTTTACACGCCACCACAAAGGAGTCCCAGTGCCGGTTCGGACATTCGTCGCTGGTGTTGCCCGCGAATGGGAAATCGAACTGCGGGGGGTCGTGTCACGTTCCGATCGCGCGGCGCGCGCCAGACCCCCCCACGCCACTCCTCCGCGTCGACTGTGACCTCGGCCGTAGCCTGGACCCTGGACCCGAGCTCCGTCATTAGGTCAACCCAGACTTTACTGCTAATCTCGAGCCCAGTCCTAATCCTATCGCTAATCCGATACGTGGCCGCGAGCTCCGACACGGCTCGCGCTCGTCCAAACGGTGACGCGCCTGCCCCCCCCACCCCCACGTGGCTCTGCCAGTGTTCCGTGGCGAGGTGTCAACTACCTCGCCTGGTCTACGGGAGGTCGTCGGTTCGATCCCCGACCCTGTGATGCCTGTTGTAATTTTGGAGTGTGCATGTCTCCAGAGTTTTCCCCCTCCACGTTTAGACTCGGCGTGCGTCTAGATGATTTGGCTGCTACTCTAAATGTCCACGAGATAAGCCGCTTAGTGGTGCTGTCATTTTCTGGTCAGGTCGCTTCTGAAAAAGAGCTACGGAGCACGGCGAGTTTTTTACCTGCTGGAATAATAAATAAATAAATAGATAGCCCCCGCAACGGTTTAATTGACTCATCCGTTATTGTCACGCGGGGGAGGGGGGAGGGGGGATCACGCTGTGACACTTCGTGTCAAATCATTACAACCTCCCCCCTGCCAACGCCAACTACGCCACCACCCGTGCCATCCCTTCCAACTCTGCTCGCCATCGTCAAACAATCGAAATCGAGCACACTCTCTCCCCATCGCCTGTCCCTCTCCCATCGGCCCCTGTCATCTCCGCTCGCCATCACCCATCGCGATCAGCCATCCCATCACCCCCACCCCCCACTACTGCCCAACATCATCACCCATCACCTCCGATGATAAAACCCTGCACTCACATCGCCAGCGAGTTTCCTGCCTCCTCCTCCTCCTCCGCACCATCCCTCCCTCCCTTTGCCAACCTCATCGCTCACCCCCAGCCCAGACCCCCCCCCCTTGCCTCCCCCCTTCGCCCCCCCCCCTGCCCTCCCCCCTCGCCTCCATCCCCCACCGCCCACCACGCCCTCGCTCTCCCGCACCTTGCTCGCTCCGGGCAGGAGATGCAGCTTCACGTAAGGGTCGGCGAGACCGTTTGAGTCCATGGGCTTGAGTCCCTGCTCGCGCGCGCACGCACACCAAAGACAAAGATCCCCCCCCCGGTATAGCCTGTTAAATGGGCAAGTGCTGTTAGCGAGCACCTCACACTCACACACGCTGGCAGCCGGGTGGTGAACGTACAACCTACTTGCTGCGCTGTCCCACCTGTTCGAGAAATCGATGATTTTTACGATTTACGCAAATGACGACATGCAAATGACATGCAAATGACATGCAAATGAGGCGCTGGTGTTGTACGGGGGGGGGGGCGCTAACGGAGCAAAAGCGACCGAACGCCCTCGTGGTTGTGAAAGCGTAGAACGTCGGGAAACCATCCACACGAGGCGCGTTCAAACGTGACGCTCCGTCGTCTGCTTTTCAATCATTTGTGTGTGCAATGAATAAGGGCCGTTTCCCGAAACGTCGCATGATTTTTACGCGTTTCCTTTTAAGGCAACGCGCGCGCACACACTGTCGTTGTTGACGAATGTGGTGAGTGTTTTGTTTGTGATTTATTTTATCGAACCGTGACGATTCATCAAATGGGTGGGGTGTGGTGGGGTGGGGTAGGTGGGGTGTGGTGGGGTGGGGTAGGTGGGGTGGGGTGGGGTAGGTGGGGTGTGGTGGGGTGGGTGGGGTAGGGTGTGGTGGGGTGGGGTAGGTGGGGTGGGTGGCTGGACATCTGCGACAAAAAGAGCTTCACAGCTCATAGGATTCTTCCAGTCTAAATCAAGATTCCGATTTCTGGAAGCTGCTTTACGCACGGGAATATTTTTTTGTTTAATTTGTTTGCAAAATAAAATGGCTGCTTGCGGTTGGATGGTCTTCCCACGATCTTCCCACATTCCAGAGCATCTTTCTCGTATCTCCCGGCCCCCCCCATCCCTCTGATCTCCCGCGGCAGACTGTGTGGGTGTGTGCCAGCCGCGTTAAGATTTCACGTCGCGTCAAAGACGTGGGGAGAGGAGGAGGAGGGATTTGGACGCAGAGACGCGGGGCAATCGATGGCGAGACAGGGGGGGGGGGGGCAGAGATCCCTGGGTGGAGAGAATGGGAATTATATGAATACGAATAAGTAACATAATTAATATCAACATTTTAACTTTTAATAACAATGAAAATGCACGCCAATAATTCTTTGCGGCCCTTTGTCAAATTCACGGCAGCAAGGAGGCTTCCTCCCCGCGGAGTGGGTCACGGTGGGGGAGGGTGGGGCTAGGGGAGGAAGGGGAGGGGAGTGTTTGACCGGCGTGGTGAAGTATGGTCAAACTACCCCCTACCGCCCGCGGTGCCGGACGGGTAACAACCTCTGTGATGTTGCTGTTTGCAACCCCAGGGAAGAATCGAACTCGAATGAACGGGGTTCAGAGCCCCATTAAGTCAACCGCAGCGCCGCCTTTTTGCGAAAATGCCAACATCGTATAATAATAATAAGAACGATAACAACAATTCCATTCATCAAGAAATCTCAAGATTATTTTGTCTAGGTAGGGTGCCGCTACATTGGGATGTTTGGCCGCTTCCATTAACGGCTTCGGGTGGGCGGGAGGAAACCCCATCCATCACCAGCACCACCACCCCTACCACCACCACCTCCACCCCCACCATCACCCCCCTCCACCACCCCCCACCACCACCCCCACCCTCATCGTGTCCATCCTCGTGGTTTATTGTTCCACCTTCCAACTACGCGGATATTTTACAGGCGCAACTCAACACAGATGGATTTTTTAAAAAATCCATCGCTTGCACAGCAACCGCTTGGCTACATCGCAGGCCGTGTCTGCGTCGCCTGCTATTCGCCAGACATCGAGTGTACGATGAACCAGGCTGGAGCCGGCTTAGCTTTGTTGCTACTGAAAAAGAGCTATATCCCTCAGTGGGCCTTACTTGCTGAATAAAAATAGTTTAGAGTAAATTGGCAGGTGGGTTAAAGCTTGGGGACCCCCACCGCTACAAAATAGTCTGCCCAACGTGGAAGAAGTAGGCCAGATCACTATCGATTAGCACGGTTGGCTACGTACGGTGCGAAAAAAGTTCCACATGTATACGTGAGCGTCGCTCCTCCGCCAACCGCTGTTGCTGAAGGGCGACTTCCTCCGACTGCCCAGTAGCGTCAATCCACTCAACCCTCCTCCACTCAACCCACTGCCACCACCCAACTCGACATTGCCGCGATCGCCTCCATCGCACCAGCAACACCGCTGCGTGCCACCGCCACCGCGGGCAGCAGCAAATCATTTATCCGCAAAACTGGCGCAGGAGGGAGTGGGTGACGAGGAAGAGGAGGAGAAGGTGCCACCACCGCCATCACCTTGCCCTTGATGATGGTGCAGTGCAGGGCGTTGTTCGCCTGTTCGTAGAGCAGAGTGAATTCCAGCGTGCCCAGAGTAGCTGCAGTACACGCACACACACACGCGCACGCACACAAAGACAAAGATACCCCGTGTAGTCGCTTCAATAAACTGTTGGGGCAAGTGCTGCTATCGAGAACCCAACGGCACAATGAGGGGGTGGGTGGGCAGCCCCAGGCACGGCCGCCTCCGCAGTAGCGATGTTTACACACAGCACCAGCGACTCGCGGTGGCGAGGAGATGTTAACTACCTCGCCTGGTATACAGGAGGTCGTGGGGTCGATCCCGACCCTGACGCCTGCTGCTGTATATTTGGAGTCCGCGTGTCTCTCTCTCTCATCATGATCACGGTGGCTAGGCAGATTTTAACTACCTCGCCAGGTATACAGGAGGTCGTGGGGTCGATCCCGACCCTGACGCCTGCTGCTGTATATTTGGAGTGTGCGTGTTCCAAGGCGTCGCCATGCGTGACAATCCAAGTGGAAATATATTCTCCATTTCATTGTACAGATGCCAAACCGTGAACAGAGATTTAGCAAAAAGGGATAAAACCATCATGTATGTAGAACTTCTTTCGCACCGTACGTAGCAAACCGCGCTAAATCAGCATAATCATCGCGGTCCCACACACGCGGCAGCGAAGAGAGTGAGGGAGCTTTGTTGGTGGGGGTGGCGGGGGGGGCGGGGGGGGGGGAGGAAGTGGTGGGGGGGGGGCACGAAGGTGTAAATCTGCCGTTCTTTATCTTTGTGGGAGGCGGAGGCGGCGCAGATGACATTTTCCATTTCAACAGATACATCCACGTGTGCACACAGAGATCTCCCCCCGTGTAGCCTGTAACAGACTGTTGTGAGCGAGCACCTATGAAGGCCGGAACGTTACACGAGGGGGTGGGTAGCCAACACCACGCCCACCCACCCGCCTTTGTCTCTCCAGTGGCGATGTTTACACACCACACCAGGTACTCATTTGAGGCTCAGTCGACCTCGGGGAGGCCCAGGACCGGTTCAGATAATCGTCACTGGTGTCGCGCACGCACACACACACATGCGTGCACACTCACAAACAACACACCCCCCCCGCCAATTCCATCTTCACCCATGCGCCCAGCATCTCATTAGACGTCTCTCGCTTTGATTATTTAATAAAGGCATCCTCGCATTAATTAGAGCAGGAATTGTAGCGGGAGCCCCACTTGAAGGTGCAGAACAGGGGCAAGACCACAGTCATTCCTCCACTCGTACAGAGTGGAGAGTACAGAGTCTATAACCAGGAGTCGACAACAAATATAACAATTCTAGATTTGAAGCTTTCGTGACTGCAAGGATTCATACTCTTAGTTTTTTCGGTAAAATCACGTAGGTAAAAAAATGAAATTAAAATTAATAAAAAATATAACAAGTTCCTTCTCCCATTGGTGGAAACGAAAGCGCGTGGGACTCAATGAAACCGACACACGCGCCTTCTCTCATTGGTGGAAACGAAAGCGCGTGGGATTCAATGAAACCGACACACGCGCCTTCTCTCATTGGTGGAAACGAAAGCGCGTGGGACTCAATGAAACCGACACACGCGCCTTCTCTCATTGGTGGGAGCGAAACGCGCGGGGCTGCATTGTCATGAAATCACGATCTCCCCGCCGCTCTATTACATTTCGTGTATTGCCGTGACCCTAATCCCGACCCTAACCTTGACCCCCCTCGCGCTGAGGTCAAGATTACACTGCACGTTATAATGGGGAAATATAACGGGCGTGTACTTGCGCTAATGGAGGTCGCTTCCAGCTAACGGAGCTCACTGAGAGCGAATGGAAGTCGCATTAGCCGACCTATCTTTAGGAGTATATCCAGTCTAATAGATGTACGTGTGTGCGCGTGTGTATATATACCGTCACCTGTGTCTGTAAATGTGTTACGACCGAGAACCTATGTACCAAGGGTGAGTGGCGGTGCGTGAACATCTGTGAAAAAGAGCTTTATAACTCATCAGATTCCTCCAAGTGTGAATACATATTCTAATGTAACAGATGAAGGCGCAGCCCTGCAATTGCTGGCCGACGTCACTGCTGACAGAAGAGGCCTCCTGCATGTAACTATGTTGAACTTTTTTCGCACCGTACGTAGCCAACCGTGCTAATTGGAGGTGCGGGGAAGCGCCACACAGCCCCCTATAGGGGATAGTTTGGCCTACTCTTCCACATTGGGCAGACGTCTTCCGTAGAGGTGGGAGTACCCACACTTTACCCCACCTTCCAACTGGCTTTCAACTAAACTACAAACTAAACTATTTACTTGACCATGTAAGGCTCACTGAGCTACAGTATATAGCTCTTTTTCAAAAGTGACCTGGCCACAAATGATAGCTAATCGAAGTGGCTTATCAATGTTGGACATTTATAGCAGCCAAAGACTCTAAATGCGTGCTCCTAAATGTGCACAGAAAACCGGAGGAGCCGGAGAAAAATCCAAGTGACCACGGGGAGAGAGAGAGACACCGCAAAGTCCAAATATACAGCAGGTGTAGTCAGGGGTCGGGATAGAACCCACGTCCTCCTGTACACCAGGCGAGGTAGTTAACATCTCCTAACCACCGTGATGATGATGAGAGAGAGAGACGCAAACTCAAAATATACAGCAGCAGGCGTCAGGGTCGGGATCGAACCCACGACCTCCTGTATACCACGCGAGGTAGTTAACATCTCCTAGCCACCGTGATGATGATGAGAGAGAGAGACGCAAACTCCAAATATACAGCAGCAGGCGTCAGGGTCGGGATCGAACCCACGACCTCCTGTATACCGGAAGAGGTAGCTAACATCCCAGAGTCACCGTGGCGCCCCACATCACAGACTTTACTGCGATGTACCCATGCATACATTGTTGGGTGGACAGAGGCGGGGGTGGGGTACAATATTGAGGAATCGTGTTCATTGTTTCAGGTGCCGCGCCTGGAGATCAGACGGAGTCAAACCCCCGTGTACAGCACTGCTGCCCTTCACCGATGTTGGCCAACGTGTATGCACTTGCCCCGGCAGGCTACACTTCTTTACGGGAATCTTTTGCTGTTGTGTGTGTGTGTGCCACGATTGAGTTGCTGTGTGTTTGTGTGGTGCTGGTCACCGCATCCCCTTCGTGTGCCGTCCCGGTCTCAAATAGGTGCTCGCTAGAACAGCATTTGCCCCAAGCGGTAATGCTACAGGCCATGCGGGGGATCTTTGTCTGTGTATGTGTGTTTATGTATGCGTATGGGTGCCTACTTGTGTGTGCATTTACTCTGATGTGTGTGCGTCTCGGATGAGTGGCCGTGTATGTATTTGTAGATATGCTGTATATATATATATGAGTATATTAATGCCGTACAAGCATTCATTCCAAACGTCTGAGGAGCGGTGGCGCAGTGGTTAGCGCACTGCTCTGCGAACCCCGTAACCCGGAGTTCGATTTTCCCTCCTTTGTATCGAGGTGTCCGGCCTTAAAATGAGTACCTGGTGCGCTGTGTGAACATCACAAACTGGGGAGATAAAGGCGGTCAGGGCTCGACTATTTCCACTCGTGTGCCGTATCGCCTTCAAAAGGTGCTCGTTCACAGCACTTGCCCCAATAGTCCGCTCAGGCTACACGGAGGATCTTTGTCTTTGCCTGTAACCCAGCGCTGTGAAGGGCTCGGGTTGGTGGCTCACGCACGGATGTTGTGAAACTCCCTTCCCGTGAGCGTCGAGGAAGTGCCCATTTACTCCGGGCTCGCCAGCAGAAGGGAGTACAGCAAAGTGTGGACTGATCGCCATCCGTTTCCATCTGTACGGGGGAACGAGTCTTGCCCCCTCGCGCAAGGCGCGGTTTTTCTCCGGGTGCTCCGGTTTCCTCCTTTGCGCTGCGGTGGCTAGTAGATGTTAACTACCTCGCCTGGTATACAGGAGGTCGTGGGTTCGATCGCGACCCTGACGCCTGCTGCTGTATATTTGTAGTTTGCGTCTCTCTCTCGCGTGGATTGTTCTCCGGGTCCACCACATTTAGAAACGTTCAGAGTATTTGGCTGCGACAAATGTCCACGTGACGAGCCACGTCGTTGAGATATTAATTGTGGCCAGATCGCTTCTGGAAAAGAGCTACATCGCTCAGCGAGGCCTTAACTGGTAAAAATAAAAATGTTATTTTCTCCCCTTCCACGTGGTGTCATAAACACACCTCATCATTAATTGGGAGGGCTGAAAACATCTTTATATATTAACAAAAAAAAAGTAGCAGCAGCAGCAGGACCCTCCTGAATAAGATTCACGAGACTCAGCGCGGTCCTCCTGGATATTTCGCAGAATAATTTTCCTGTTATTTTACAAATCACCAATTTAATTTATTCCGTCGCGGCCGAGTGACTGAACCTGTGGAGTCGCCCACCACGGAGGAGGGGAGACGGTCCTCACCCCATCCCTGCGCTCGCTACCCCCCATCTCGTCACTCTTTCCTCATCTCCCAATCATCTCCCCATCCTCGATCCTAGTCGACTGTAGGAGACATGTTGTAGATGATGATGATGATGATGATCTATAACATGGATTTACGTTTGTGCAATATCTTCGATGTCCCACGTGGCAACAGTCATCATTATTTTGGTTAACGATTTCTCTCTGCTTCATTGGTTTTTGTTTATTTTGTGTCAAAAAAAATTTGGTTTAGTTTTTTTTTTTGCTGACCCAGGTCACGCTTGCAAGGGGAAAAAAATCCGCTCCACTCCAGTCTCGGATTTAGCACGGCTGGCCCCGTATGGTGCAAATAAATTAAATATCCATACATTTTTCTTGGTCCTTTCGGTAAAGTCGCGTAGAAGGGAAATAATAAAATAATAAAAATATAAAACAATAAAATTCTCACGACGTTTCGACTGCAACACAAGCAATCATCATCAGGTGTGAAATCCACAGCAAAAAAAAATGTCTTGCTTGTGTTGCAGTCGAAACGTCGTGAGAATTTTATTGTTTTATATTTTTATTATTTTATTATTTCCCTTCTACGTGATTTTACCGACAGAACCAAGAATATGAATCCCTGCAGTCACGAAAGCTTTAAATCAATATACATACATTGTTTAACTTTTTTTTATTTTACCACGTAAGGCCCCACTGAGCTATACAGCTCTTTTGTTCAGAAGCGACCTGGCCACAAATGATAGCTCAACAAAGCGGCTCATCACGTGGACATTTAAAGCAGCCTGACGCGTGACGTCGATTCTAAATGTGGAGGGAAAAACAGGAGGACCCGGGGAAAAGAAATCTACGCGACCACGAGGAGCGAGAGAGAGACGCGCAAACTCCGAATATACAGCAGGCGTCGTCAGGGTCTGGATAGAACCCGCGACCTCCTGCGTACCAGGCGAGGTAGTAAACATCGCGAGACCGCGACGCCCGGTACCACTGCCGTGTCACCAGCTGATTTCGCGTGCGTAGCCCGTGGTCTCTTGCGTGAACAACATAATTATGTTTTATTTTTATTATGTTATTATTTCCCTTCTACGTGACTTTACCGAAAGAACCAAGAAGATGAATCCCTGCAGTCACGAAAGCTTTAAATCGAAATTCAACCATCTATGTTTACGCTCCTGGTTAGTTTGAACATCCCACCCCTCCGTGTCTTGCACCTACCTCCACTACCTGTGGTCTGAGTCTCTACGTAACTCTATTGTTCTATGTCTAACTCTATGGACCTCTGTGTAACTATGGATATCTGTGAAACTCTATGGACCTCTGTGAAATTCTATGGACCTCTGTGAAACTCTATGGATCTCTGTGAAACTCTATGGATCTCTGTGAAACTCTATGGATCTCTGTGAAACTCTGTGGATCTCTGTGAAACTCTATGGATCTCTGTGAAACTCTATGGATCTCTGTGAAACTCTATGGATCTCTGTGAAACTCTATGGATCTCTGTGAAACTCTATGGATCTCTGTGAAACTCTATGGATCTCTGTGAAACTCTATGTCTCTCTGTGTAACTCTATGGATCTCTGTGAAACTCTATGGATCTCTGTGAAACTCTATTGATCTCTGTGAAACTCTATGGATCTCTGTGTAACTCTATGGATCTCTGTGTAACTCTATGGATCTCTGTGAAACTCTATGGATCTCTGTGAAACTCTATGGCTCTCTGTGTAACTATGGATCTCGGTGTAACTCTATGGATATCTGTGAAACTCTATGGATCTCTGTGAAACTCTATGGATCTCTGTGTAACTCTATGGATATCTGTGTAACTCTACGGATATCTGTGTAACTCTACGGATATCTGTGTAACTCTACGGATCTCTGTGAAACGCTACGGATCTCTGTGTAACTCTACGGATCTCTGTGTAACTCTACGGATCTCTGTGTAACTCTACGGATCTCTGCAACTCTACGGATCTCTGTGAAACTCTATGGATCTCTGTGAAACTCTATGGATCTCTGTGTAACTCTATGGGTCTCTGTGTAACTCTGTGGATCTCTGTGTAACTCTATGGATCTCTGTGAAACGCGATGTAGCTGACAGCACTATTGCCCTGTGGACGTCCCTGGGATGGAGCTGCTTTGCTCAGTGGGGCCTTAGCAACTTAGATAACAAAAATTATTCAGTCTCGAGTCAGTGAGTGCGAGAGAGACATAAATAGATGGAGATAAAATCAGATTGAAAAATTATTACTCCCCCGAATTTTTTGTTCAGCTCCACCCCAAAAATGCTGCCTTTTTTATTCGCTGCTACGGCAAATATCGCACCTCCGATTGGCACGGTTGGCTACGTACGGTGCGAAAGAGGTTCAACACTCACACACAACAACATAGCGCACCTTCAGTGACGAGTGATATATCGGAGCCAATCCAGCGCTGCCTTCCCTTCCCGCCGACTCGCACTGACCGGCGTGGTGAAGTATGGACAGGCCAACTTCACCCAGCGATGGCATGGTGGGGGGGGAGGTGGGGGGGTGGGGGGTGGGGGGGGGGGGTGGGGGTGGGGGGTGGAGGTGGGAGGGGGGGTGGGGGGGCTTCATCCAGCGATGGTTGGACAAAGGCGGGGGGCTATAATTTAATATCGGGTTTTTTTATTTGATTCCGGTAATAGGGGTTTGGGAAATCGATAGGACGAATAGAAGATGTATTCACGTATCCGTCGTGTATCTCACTTAGGGTCAGGGCTAATATTTACGAGCGGGTTAATTTTAGTTTTTATAATAAATGTGCCGAGGACACAGGGCACCGGGAGTAATGGTTTTAAGATGACACAAGCGGCGTCTCGTCATCATCGTCACGACCTGTCCAGTCCATCGAGAGATGCAACAAGAGGGAGATGTGGAGAGAGCGGGATATGTGGAGAGAGAGAGGAAGAGGGTGGAGATGTCGAGGGAGTGGAGGGAGTGGAGGGAGAGGGGGGAGATGTGGATAGATGTGGAGAGAGACAGAGAGAGACGCGAAGATCGGTGGGGATGTGGAGGCAGAGGGAGGATTTGGTGAAAGAGGAAGACGTGGGGAGATACGGAGGGAGAAAGAGAGAGGACGAGGAGGGGTGACGCGGAGAGGAGGGAGATGCAGAACAAGACTTAGGGGAGGAGTTGTAATCGCGGAACGGCGTGGGACGGTGTGGAGAGACGGCGTGAGCGAGATGTGAGAGACGCGCCACAGAGGGAGATTGTGGATCAAGGTGAGGAATGAGAGAGGAGAGATGGAGGCAGCCCCTTCCGTCATTACACCCCACCGCCCCCCCCATCCCCCATCCCCCACCCATCCCCCACCCCTCCCCCACCCCCTCCCCCCACCCCACACCCCCTCCCCCCACCCCCCACCCCCTCACCCCGGCCATAACTCGCGCCGCGTCACGCGTCGAGGTCACCGGTGGAGGTGAACCCTCCGCCTCCTCCCGTCACGCCTCAAGACTACGAGGCGCGCCATCGGGAATCAACACGGACCCGCATTGATCTTCATCCAGCAGTGGATAGAACATGCGATTTCATGATGACGATGATGGCACGCCAGAGAGAGAGAGGTGGAAACATGCAAAACTACCACGCGCACCCACGCGCATACACGCACACACACACACACACGCGCATAAACACACACAATTACGCACACACACACACACACACGCGCACACACACGCGCACACACGCGCACACACACGCGCCCGCCGACCTGGGAATGAACACCGATCTATCGCGGGCGTCTCGGGATTATGAAAAACGAGGAACGCGCAGCAGCAGCAGCGGCAGCGGCAGCAGCAGCAGCAGCAGCAGCGGCGACGTGGAGGCGACACGAGGCGAGGGGTGCCGCGGGGACAGACGCGGCCACGCGCCGCGCCGCCAGTCGGCGACTCGGAGCAGCGCGGACGCGGTCAAAGTGCACGGCACGCGGAGCTGAACAAGTGTGCGAGGAAGCAGAGTGACGGCGTGGTGGTGGTGGTGCAGGTGGTGGCGGTGCAGGTGGTGAACGTGGTGGTGGTGCAGGTGGTGGCGGTGCAGGTGGTGAACGTGGTGGCGGTGCAGGTGGTGGCGGTGGTGGAGGCGGTGCAGGTGGTGAACGTGGTGGTGGTGCAGGTGGTGGCGGTGCAGGTGGTGAACGTGGTGGCGGTACAGGTGGTGGCGGTGGTGGAGGCGGTGCAGGTGGTGAACGTGGTGGTGGTGCAGGTGGTGGCGGTGCAGGTGGTGAACGTGGTGGTGGTGCAGGTGGTGGCGGTGCAGGTGGTGAACGTGGTGGCGGTGCAGGTGGTGGCGGCGGTGCAGGTGGTGAACGTGGTGGAGGCAGTGGTGCAGGTGGTGGAGGCGTTGGAGGTGGTGAACGTGGTGATGGAGGCAGTACAGGTGGTGAACGTGGTGGTGGTGGTGGAGTTGGTGGTGGAGGCGGTGGTGCAGGTGGTGGTGGTGAACGTGGTGGTGGTGAACGTGGTGGTGGTGAACGTGGTGGTGGTGAACGTGGTGGTGGTGAACGTGGTGGTGAACGTGGTGGTGGTGGTGCAGGTGGTGGTGGTGGTGGAGGCGGTGGAGGTGGTGAACGTGGTGGTGGTGGTGCAGGTGGTGAACGTGGTGGTGGTGGTGGTGCAGGTGGTGGTGGTGGAGGCGGTGGAGGTGGTGAACGTGGTGGTGGTGGTGGTGCAGGTGGTGAACGTGGTGGTGGTGCAGGTGGTGAAAGTGGTGGTGGTGCAGGTGGTGAACGTGGATGGTGGAGGCGGTGAACGTGGTGGTGGTGGTGGAGGTGGTGAACGTGGTGGTGGTGAACGTGGTGGAGGTGGTGAACGTGGTAGAGTCGGCGGTGAAGGAGGGGGTGGGGGGGTCTAAGTGTGAGTGGGAGATGCACGCTGGGAATGACAATGAGAGACAGAAAAGAGAAACACGCGAATCAGAGAACACGGACGAAGACGAGACACCATCCCGGCAAGCGTGCCAACCGACGTCGGGCCAACGTTAGCATGTCTGGTTGGAACCGTGTTACGAACATTGACTGAACGTTCACCCAACGTTCACCCAACGTTTGCGCAACGTTCGCCCAACGTTGGCCCAACAACGTTGGCCCCAACTGTTAACCCAACGCTCCGCGTTCACTTGGGATATGGACCACGCAGAGCGCGATTTCTCGACAAATTAGAGAGATGCCGCTGTGGGCAATGGCGGAGCCAGGATTTTCAGTAGGGGGGGCAACCCCTCCATCAATGAAAAAGTGATAGAGGAGTTGTTAGTGAGTAAGGACTTGTCCCTCGCTTTTTATTCGACGCGTGTGCGGCGATTGCGCAGCCATCGATCGAGGGTCGAATTCGAACCGCGTCGTGTGATCGGCATCGCGCTCGCTGAAGGTGAATGCCTTCAGGGAAGTCGTGTGCTGTATACGCAACTGCGCACAATTCTGCGAGTCACTTGTAACTGCTTTGCCATTACTTATTGCCAATTATGGACTCAGACTATTGTCCTATCATCTCAGAGTCCCTGGCACGTAATAATATGCTACACAGTGGCAGTGGGGGTCGCAAAATGCCGATTTATTACTAATAAACCCCAATGATCCGATCGAAATTAGGGATTTCGATTGGATCAACGGGGGGGGCACGTGCCACCCCCCCCATTGGCTCCGCCAGTGGCTGTGGGATTGATTGTGGCCGGACGCGTCACGGCTGGAGGGAGGCTGACGATGACGGATGGTCGAGAGTAATAACGGAGCGGCAGCAGCAGCCAAGGGATGGAACGCGTCGGTGTGAGGGCCGCGCGCGGAGGAGGAGATGGAGCGATACAAATCGTCGCGTGCTGCGGGATGCTCGGGTGGGTCGTTACATCACAGGGTAGTGAAGAGGCGGCGGCGACTTGGGCCGGCAATCATCCAGCAGTGGATTGACCATGGCCGACGATGATCACGATTCGAGTGAGTCAGATGTCACAGCAGATCGGTGAGAATTAAATGGTTGCTCGCTTTAGCCGACGGATCTCAAAGACAACAACCGCCTCCAAAAAGCCCAAACAATACAATGGGCGACGTTTCGGGCAATCACTCTTCTTCATAGCAGAGAGAGATGAAGCGACTCATAGTTGGAGACGGCACCCTTCAACATGTGGCAATAATATAAATAGCGGCGGACTGCTGCTGCTGATAATGATGATGATGAAACTTACTCCGAATAAACTCATCACGCGTGCAGGTTCGGAACAAGAATGCACAACGCAGGTTCGGAACGGCTCGTTTGAACAGAACACGGGAATCTCGGCCGGGAACAAACAGTGGCGAGGCGAACGGCCTTGACACCTCTCCCTTCACCCTCACGGCACTATGTGAGGTTTGCACATAGTCACATATTCACTTTAAGATGTTTTCTTGTTCATGTTTTTGTTTTTTGTTTGTTGCGGTTGCACCCGATTCAAGAGTCGAAATGTCTCACAGGGCTATACCAAATAAATGAACTTGAACTTGAACGTGTTCGTTCGGAGCAGCTGGGTTCCGTCCGCGACAGCTGATGCGAAAAGCCGCAAGGGCACAACTCACAACACTTGCTGCCAAAAGTCTGTGAAGGCTACACGGGGTGGATGGGTTGGGGGGGCCTTTGTCTTTGTATGCCACGTTCCACCGCCTGTAATCCCGCATTGTGGAGGCAGCGGAGAGGGGTTGGTGGGTCACCGCACAGAGGAAGTGCCGCGTATACCCCGACTCGCCAGCAGGTGGCGGTACAGAAAAATAAAAAGAATGTGGACTAAACTCCATCTGTTCCATCTGTATGGGATTTGAGTTTTGCCCTCCCCCACCCACCCCCTCGCTCGCACGCACACGCGCGTGGCTTTATTTTGTTGTTGTCCGGGTGCTTCATGTAAATCACTCCCCTCCACGTACAAATCACTCGTTCGATTGGCCGAGAACACCTTAATATGTAGAGGAACGCAGAGCTCGGCCAATTGTTGGTAAGCGCCGGCTTCTCACCACCGCGTGGCTGCTGCTGCTGCTCCCTTCCCGCTCGTCACTCCGCGAGAGCGAGCGAGTGCTACGCATGCAGTGTTACAGGTTGAGATTACTATTATTATTAACCTTTGATTGGTATTTGACCCTTAATTGAGCCCTAATTAATGAGAGATCTGCAGGCGGTTGACGTGGTGATCTAATTTTAACAATGATGCGACTCAAGAGTCTGAGCTGCAGGGCTGTGGGAGATGTCGTCTCTCTCCATGTGGATGTGTGCGCGTGTATGAAATATGCGTGCGGAGCGGCGGTGAAGTGGTTAGCGCACTGCGTTACGAATCAGGCTACCCGAGTTCGATTCCCGCTCACGGTGGAGAATATTCGCACGGTTCCATCGGTCTACCTGGGTCTCCCCTCTGGGCATCCCCTAGGTCGACTCCGCCTTAAGCGAGTTGCTTTGTGCGGTGCGTAACCATCGCTACGAAGGGAGACAAAGGCGGCCGCGCGTGGTGCTGGCCACCCACGCCCTCGTGTGCCGTGCCGGTTTTTTACAGTCGCTTCTCGCGAACGGCACTTTCCCCGACGTTCCGTCAGAAGCTATATGGGAGATGTATGCGCGTGTCCGCGTGCGCGTGTGCATGTGCCAAGCGCAGTGCGCGCACTCACTGCTGTCATCCGAGTCGCCGCTGTCATCGTCTCGATCCACGTCTCGCTCCGACTCGACGGGCGCGGCCACCGCCACCACCACCGCCACGGCCGCCCTCTCTCGCTCCCCCCTCTCGCGCTCCACTCTCTCCGCCTGAATCTGCTGGAGTCGCTCTCGTTCCCGCATCGTCGCCGCCGCCGCGTCTCCTCCGTCCGCAGCTCCCCCCGCGGCTCCCCCCGCCGTGACTGCCCCCGGAGCCCCCGAGCGGTTCATGGCTGCGGGGAAGGAGCAGGGCACGCGGGGGAAGTAGTCAGAGATCTGCTTGATGGGGCGGATGGGCTCCGGGCAGACGTCGATGGCCATGTGGTCCCAGATGCGGAGCTCCATCCTTGGGGCTCCGGCGCCGGCAGTGGTGGCGGCGGCGGCGGTGCTGGTTATCGTGTCGGGTGGAGGGTGGGTGGTGGCGGTGGTGGTGGTGGTGATGGTGGCGGTGGTGCTGCTGGTGATAGTGCCGCGTGGAGGGTGGGTGGGTGGTGATGGTGTAGGGCGCGTGGATGGGTGGATGGTGGTGGTGGTTGTGGTGGTGGTGGTGATGGTGGTGATGGTGGTGGCAGTTCCGCTGATGGTGGATGCGTGGTCGCCACGGTGGTGGTGGTACTTGGTGATGGTGGCAGTGCAAGCAGGCGGACTCGGTCCTCTCCTGCTGCGGCTGTAGAAGTAGCAGCAATAACAGCAGCAGCAGCAACAGCTGGTGCCGACACTGATTGATACCGACGCTGGTGACGATGATTGATGCTGCTCCTGGCGGAGAAGATGATGATTATAATTAGCGATGCTGAAACAATGTGGTAATAATTTATGATACCGCTGTTAATAATGATGATGATGATGACGACGATTCTACTCCTCTAACGGGATAGGATGATGATGATGCAGCTGATGATGACGATGAATTTGCTGCTGCTGATGATGATGAACGGTGATGATGATGATGATGCTGTCGATGATGTTGAGTGATGTTACTGCTCATAGGGAGTATATGACAATGCAGCTGTTGCTGGAATATCGGCAGCTGATGCTGCATATGCTGCTTCTGATGATGAAAATGATTTCAATTCCGATGATGCTGCTCATTCATACCACCGCTAATGACAAACATATTTGATAATGCTCCTGTGATACGGCGTATGCTTATGATGCTCGTGATGCTGATGACGACGAACGGTGATGATGATGATGTCAAGGATGCTGATTTTTGCCGCTGCGAATGACGGATTTGTTTAAAGGGTGTTGCTCTGGCCACCGATTGTGACGATGCTGCTAATACTGATGATGATGATGCTGCTGCTGATGCTGATAATAATTATACTGCTGCTGATGATGATGTTGCTGATTGACTTCTCCGCTAGTGGCGTAAATATGAGATAACGCTGTGGTTGTCATGGACGACGATACCGCGTGTAGCTGATGATAATGTTGCTGCTACTGATGATGCTGCTGATGATGATAATGTTGCTGCTGCTGATGATGATAATGCTGCTGCTGATGATGATGATAATGCTGCTGATGATGATGATGATAATGTTGCTGCTGCTGATGATGATAATGTTGCTGCTGCTGATGATGATAATGTTGCTGCTGATGATGATGATAATGCTGCTGATGATAATAATGCTGCTGCTGATGATGATGATAATGCTGCTGCTGCTGATGATGATCGTTCCCCGGTCTCTCGGCTGAGTTTGCGAGCTCCTGTCCCCGCGCCTGTTGATGGATGAGCCGAGGAGTCGGGATGAGCCGCGGAGTCGAGATGAGCCGTGACCCCCCGGACCGGTCCGCTGTGCTGTAGTGTCCCCGCGAAGAGAAACGAACCCCGGCTCGAACGCTCCCCCCGCCCACCCCCTTTGTCTCCGCTATCGCCTCATATTCATCTCTCTCTCGCCTCGCTCTCTCGCTCTCTCGCTGCCTCCCTCCCTCCCTCTCTCGCTCTCTCTCGCGTCGCTCTCTCACTCTCTCGCCCTCTCTCTCTCGCTCGCAAGAGAGAGAGAACGAGCGAGAGAGAGAGTGTGTGCGTGTGTTTATTTATTTAGCGATTTTTTTTTATCCATTCGCACGTGAGAGCGAGAGACGGAGTAAAAGAGACTGCGCTTTTGTCTTTGTCTTTGTTGTCTGTGTGTCTGTGTGGTGTGTGCGTCAGACTGTGTCTGTGTGGTGTGTGTCTCAGACTGTGTGTGTGCGTCAGACTGTCTGTGTGTGTGTGTCTCAGACTGTGTCTGTGTCTCAGACTGTGTGTGTGTGTGTCTCAGACTGTGTCTGTGTGTGTGTCTCAGACTGTGTCTGTGTGTGTGTCTCAGACTGTGTGTGTGTGTGTCTCAGACTGTGTCTGTGTGTGTCTCAGACTGTGTCTGTGTGTGTCTCAGACTGTGTCTGTGTGTTTGTGTCTCAGACTATGTCTGTGTGTTTGTGTCTCAGACTGTGTGTGTGTCTCAGACTGTGTGTGTGTGTGTCTCAGACTGTGTGTGTGTGTGTCTCAGACTGTGTGTGTGTGTGTCTCAGACTGTGTGTGTGGTGTGTCTCAGACTGTGTGTGTGTGTCTCAGACTGTGTGTGTGTGTGTCTCAGACTGTGTGTGTGTGTCTCAGACTGTGTGTGTGTGTGTCTCAGACTGTGTGTGTGTGTCTCAGACTGTGTGTGTGTGTCATGTGTGTGTGTGTCTCAGACTGTGTGTGTGTGTCTCAGACTGTGTGTGTGTGTCTCAGACTGTGTGTGTGTGTCTCAGACTGTGTGTGTGTGTCTCAGACTGTGTGTGTGTGTGTCTCAGACTGTGTGTGTGTGTCTCAGACTGTGTGTGTGCTGTCGTGATGTGTGTGTCTCAGACTGTGTGTGTGTGTCTCAGACTGTGTGTGTGTGTCTCAGACTGTGTGTGGTGTCTCAGACTGTGTGTGTGTCTGTGTGTGTGTGTCTCAGACTGTGTGTGTGTGTCTCAGACTGTGTGTGTGTGTCTCAGACTGTGTGTGTGTGTCTCAGACTGTGTGTGTGTGTTGTCTCAGACTGTGTGTGTGTGTCTCAGACTGTGTGTGTGTGTCTCAGACTGGTGTGTGTGTGTCTCAGACTTGTGTTGTGTGTGTCTCAGAATGTGTGTGTGTGTCTCAGACTGTGTGTGTGTGTCTCAGACTGTGTGTGTGTGTCTCGACTGTTGTGTGTGTGTCTCAGACTGTGTGTGTGTTCTCAGACTGTGTGTGGTGTGTCTGTGGGTGTGTGTCTCAGACTGTGTGTGTGTGTGTCTCAGACTGTGTGTGTGTGTCTCAGACTGTGTGTGTGTGTCTCAGACTGTGTGTGTGTGTGTCTCAGACTGTGTGTGTGTGTCTCAGACGGTGTGTGTGTGTCTCAGACTGTGTGTGGTGTCTCAGACTGTGTGTGGTGTGTCTCAGACTGTGTGTGTGTGTCTCAGACTGTGTGTGTGTGTCTGTGTGTGTGTGTCTCAGACTGTGTGTGTTGTGTCTCAGACTGTGTGTGTGTGTCTGTGTGTGTGTGTCTCAGACTGTGTGTGTGTGTCTCAGACTGTGTGGTGTGTGTCTCAGACTGTGTGTGTGTGTCTCGACTGTGTGTGTGTCTCAGACTGTGTGTGTGTGTCTCAGACTTGTGTGTGTCTGGTGTGTGTGTCTCAGACTGTGTGTGTGGTCTGTGTGTGTGTGTCTCAGACTGTGTGTGTGTGTCTCAGACTGTGTGTGTGTGTCTGTGTGTGTGTGTCTCAGACTGTGTGTGTGTGTCTCAGACTGTGTGTGTGTGTCTCAGACTGTGTGTGTGTGTCTGTGTGTGTGTGTCTCAGACTGTGTGTGTGTGTCTCAGACTGTGTGTGTGTGTCTCAGACTGTGTGTGTGTGTCTCAGACTGTGTGTGTGTCTCAGACTGTGTGTGTGTGTCTCAGACTGTGTGTGTGTGTCTCAGACTGTGTGTGTGTGTCTCAGACTGTGTGTGTGTGTCTCAGACTGTGTGTGTGTGTCTCAGACTTTGTGTGTGTGTCTCAGACTGTGTGTGTGTGGGAAGCGATTTGCGCGCTGCGCTACGAACTCGGCGACCGCGAGTTAAATTTCCGCTCGCAGCCAACACCAGTGACGATTACCTGAATCGGTCCTGGGCCTCCCCTGAGTCGCCTCAGCCTCAAATGAGTACCTGGTGCGGTGTGTTAAAACATCGCCACTGGGAGGCAAAGGCGGCCGGGCGTGGTGCTGACCACCCACTCCCTCGTGTGCCCTGCCGGCCTTCAATGGTACTCGCTAACAGCACTTGCCCCAACAATCTGTTAAGGCTATACGGGGGATCTTTGTCATAGTTTCGTGTGTGTGTGTGTGAGCGACTGGGAGCGATCGTGCGAGACAATTCGACTGCGCGCGTGTCTGACGGTGTGGACTCGGACGCCAATGAGAGCACATTGAGAGAGTGTGAGAGTGGTTCCTTGTTTGTTGAGAGCGTGAGTGGTGAGAGAGAGACAGAGAGTGCGACATTCATCTCGGTCAGGCAACCCAAGGCACATGGATCTGTCCCGTGGCCTTCCTGCGAGCGGGCCTTCGACACTTCACGTGGCCTCAAAGTGCACCTAGCCTGGCACGAGCGCCGTGGTGACCTCACCGCCACTGAGTGGCGAACGGCGGTTGTTGTTGTTGCTGTTGCGCGTGAGAGATGGAGCGGTGGCGCAGTTGTTGGCGCACTGCGCTTTGAACCCTCATCGATGGCCGCAAGTTGGATACCGGCCACCGAACGTGAAGAGTGACGTCCGAACCGGTGTCGGGCCCGCGCCTAGGTAGACTCAGCCCTTAAACGGGCAGCAGCAGACGCGGCGTTCAAACAATCGGCGTTTGCGCTCAAGCGCTCGCGAGAGAAAGCGCGTGAGAGAGAGTGGGAGAGGCGGAGGCAGCGCGCGCGCGTGCGCGTCTCTGCGCGCGTGCGAGCGAGCGACCGAGAGCGCGAGGGAGTGCCTCGCCCTAGGTCGACTCGGCCTTAAATGAGAAACTGGTGCGATGTGGTACACGTCGCCAACTGGGGAGACAAAGGCGGCCGTGGGAGTGGTGTTGGCCACTCACCATCCTCGCGCGCCATGCCAGGTTTTGGCCTCCGTCGGGTTGCAAGTCGCTAACAGCGCTTGGCACAAACAGTTTGTTCAGGCTATACTGGGGGATCTTTGTCTATTTTACTGTGTGAGCAGGGCCGTCCATGGGGAGGGGGGGGGGGCGGCGTGGGGGGGCCCCGGGCAAATCGCACTGTATCTGCCATCACCCCCCCCCCCAAAGCGCGGGGCCCGGGGCGGTCGCCCCGATTCGCCGTGCCCTAGCAACGGCTCTGGCTGTGAGGGTCCTCACGTCACGTGCCGTGCGTGGTGTCATCCGCGGTTATGGTGAGCGCCGATTAGACGGACGAGCGCGAGCGTGGAGAGCGGAGAGAGACATCGAGATCGAGAAAAGTTGGAGACATGGAAAGCGAAGAGAGGAGGGAGGGGAGGGAGGGAGAGAGGAGGAGGAGGAGGGAGAGCGGAAAGTTCGTAGGGAGGGCGACGAGACGAGAGGGAGAGTAGAGAGAGAGGGCCGAGGGCAGAGAGATGAGAGAGCGGAAAGAGAGAGAGAGCGTGCGGAGGGGGAGAGAGGGGGGGGGAGTTGATTGTTTTTCTCTGGACATGTCCACACACGTTCCCTCCTCGCGCTAATGAACAACTAAACAAATAAATAACCCCCCCACCCACCACCGCCGTCGGGGAGACACACGCGTACATAAACAACACACGCACACAGACAAAGGTACCTCTTATCGTCTTCAACAGATTGTTGGGGCAAGTGCTCTTAGCAAGTTTACACACCGCACCAGGTACTCATTTGAGGCCGAGTCGACCTTCAACAAAGACAGTTTCAGTTTTTACCACTGTCACTTGGCCCTGTCCCCCCTCCCCGCGCCCTCTGTCACCCTCCCAGACGAAGCTCACTGAGGCAGCTGTTGAAGCTGTCGCTGTATCATCGTGTAGTAGTTATTAGTAGTATTAGTACTCTGCGTTCAAAACGCGCAGCTGAGACACTGAGAAACAAATAAATAATGCGCTCGCCAGACGCGGTGTGCGGGGTGGGTGATGGGTGGGGGGTGATGGGGGTTGATGAGTGGGGGGATGATGGGAGGTGATGGAGGGTGATGGGTGGGGGGGGTGATGGGTGGGGGGTGATGGGGGATGATGGGGGGTGATGGGTGGGGGGGTGGGGGGGTGATGGGGGGTGATGGGTGAGGGGGGTGATGGGGGGTGATGGGTGGGGGGGTGATGGGTGGGGGGTGATGGGGTGAGTGATGGGGGTGAGGGATGGGGGGTGATGGGGTGAGTGATGTCGGGGCGATGCGGGTTGCATGAACCCAGCCACGCCGCTCGTCGGTACCGACCTGCGACCAACTCGCTCCGAGTGCGTCCGCACCTCGCCGAAGCCCAGAAACTCCGCGGGGTGGGAGAGGGGGAGGAGGGGGAGGGGGGGTCGTGCTGGGATGATGAGCGACTCCCACTCATCACACCGGCGGCTCTAGGCTGCTGTAGCTGCTGCTGCTGCTGCTGCTGTTGTTGTTGCTGTAGCTGCTGCTGCTGCAATTGCAGCAGGTGCTGTTATAGCTTCTGCTGCTGTAGCTGCTGCAGCTCCTGCTGTAGCTGCTGAAGCTGCTATTACTGCTGTAGCTGCTGCTGCAGCTGCAATTGCAGCAGGTGCTGTTATAGCTCCTGCTGATATAGCTGCTGCAGCTGCTATTACTGCAGTAGCTGCTGCTGCTGCAATTGCAGCAGGTGCTGTTATAGCTTCTGCTGCTGTAGCTGTTGCAGCTCCTGCTGTAGCTGCTGCAACTGCTATTACTGCTGTAGCTGCTGCTGCAGCTGCAATTGCAGCAGGTGCTGTTATAGCTTCTGCTGCTGTAGCTGTTGCAGCTCCTGCTGTAGCTGCTGAAGCTGCTTTGACTGCTGTAGCTGCTGCTACTGCTACTGCAGCAGGTGCTGTTATAGCTTCTGCTGCTGCAGCTGCTATGACTGCTGTAGCTGATGCCCGGGCGCGTTATGGGCAGAGCAGTGCAGCAAAATCCACCGTTGCACTGCGCCTTCTATGCTCCCACGTGTGTCTCAAATAGCTCCCTCCCGCCCCGCCTTCACTCATCCCCGCTGACCGGCGCGGTGAAGTATGGTCATTTCAAATTAACCGACGTCCCTCCGGCCCCCGCGCGCGGCGTGGCCCGGCGCTCATCCAGCAGTGGCATGTGAGGAAACCGCGACGATGACCCGTGCCAGGCGACAGCGCGGAACGCCACTCACCGGCGGAACGCGCTGCCGCCACGGGAGGTGTGTGTGTGTGTGCATGAGCCAATACACCAGCAATAAGAACAAGAACAACAACAAAAACCGCGGGCAATTGTTCATTTGGTGAAACAACGTGGAAAGACTGGCCGAGTTCCCAACATTCATTAATCTACGTGTTGGGTTTTGTTGGGGGGGTAAGGAAGAAACGGAAGAAAAATCAATTAAGCAATTTTCATGAATTCGCAATTGATTTTACTAATTGACTGCACGCTAATGAGAACGGTGGTCGTAACACGTGACCCTAAGAAGTGACCCCCCCATGCCCCGCCCCTCACGAGTCCCCCCCGCACCGCCCCCCCTCAATTGCTAGTGTATATTCGAGGCCCTGAGTGAGTAGTGGAAATTCCACATAACTATGGCAAATATCGGTCTATCAGTGTAACGACTGTTGTCAATTGTTCACCGCTAAGGGATACGCATTGTGTGTAGCCAGGAGGGATGATTTGCTGAGTGGACCCCTGATCGAGATTTGAACGTGGGTAATTCCTGTGCTAAGCCAAAGTGGCGGCAGTAATCACCACCACTCCCACCAACATCATTACCATCACCACCCTGCACAAACCTGCACCACCCGCTATCAATCCACCACCATCACCTCCCACCACCCACGCCCAAGCGGGTCCATGTGACAGTAATTACCACCTTGCACAAACAATTGTCTGTGTTGTTCACCCTGATAAATGTTCCAAATTTCTCGACTCGCAGCGTCGGGAGGGGTGGGAGGCAGTGTTTGAGGCGGTGGATATTATATTATTTTGGCTGATGATGATGATGGCCATCACGAGTGAGATTATGATGTTGATGGTTAAGATGAATACAGCAGCATCAATTACAACACCAACTTCACCACAATCACCAACATCATTACCACCATTGCCAAAATCACCATGATGTTGATGATGATTATATGAGACGTGATTGTTGGTGGCGGCAATGATTAATAATCACGCGCATCAGATGACGCTGGTTGTAATGACCATGAACACCTTTTCGGTGAGCTGGAATCGAACTCGGGTCGCCAGGTTCGTAACGCTGCGCGTTAAACCACGACACCCCCGCCCCCCGTATCGCCTTAAGTGATTGTTGGTGCAAATGCTACAAATGCCGGCAGGGCGCGTGATGCAGTGGTGTGAAAAACAGTAGCTGTCCAGCCGCCTTTGTCTCCCCCAGTTGCTTATATCACACTAAGTACCCTGCGGGCGGGGGGGGGGGGCTTACACCAGTATATATCACCCTGTATATGTTGTATGTTGAACTTCTTTCGCACCGTACGTAGCCAACCGTGCTAATCTGGGCCCGCGGACTTTCTAATCAGCACCCCCCTCCCCCGACCTCCCCCCCCCCCCCCCCCCACATACAAACACGATTGCCGTGTGTGTTGCGTTATTGATGATGTGTGAGGCTGGAGAATAGCTGCTTCGTTGTGATGTTTATTTGATAAATCACGTGTAGGCAACAGATGAAAGGGGGTTTCAGGCTGCTAGACTATTTAAAATACCGATAATATTGATAATTCTGAGTTATAAGTGGCGCTAAGACGCACATCGGAGAGGAGAGTGGGGGAGGGGGAACGGTGGTTCGGGTAATGGACGACGCGTTGATGATGGTCATCCAGCAAAGGATAGACTGACAACTGGCTCCGGCATACGAACGTGGAATGTCCACGTTTCTATGGCCGAGCTGAGTGGGGAGGGGGGCGCCCTAAGGCTCGTTTGATCGTGGGGGATGATCGGTTTTGGGCTCTCGTCGGATTCAATCACTGAGAGTGACGGCGCGAGTTGACGATGTGCAAGCATCCGCCAAGAGGATGATGCTGATGATGACGACGATGATGATGATGACGATGCTGATGATGATGCTGATGACGCTGATAATGCTGATGACGATGATGCTGATGATGCTGATGACGCTGATGACGATGTCATGGCCCAGTCGCATCCGAGAGAGTGCAGAGGCCCATTGGAATGAATAATTCCATCTGTTACAGTTTCACATTCACTCGATAAACACCGTGTGGCCTGCAAGCACAGACGTTTTGGGGGCAAGCGCTGTGAGCGAGTAACACCTACGGACAGCACCACGCAAGGCCGCCTTTGTCTCCCTGGTGGCGATGTTTATCGCACCAGGTACTCATTTGACGCTGAGTCGACCTAGGGGAGGACCCCCACGACCGGTTCAGATAATCGTGAGCGGGAATCGAACTCGGGTCGCCGGGTTCGTAGGGCAGCGTATCGCTAACCGCTCCACTACCGCCCTACACACACACAGAGAGAGACGCGGGCGCGCACACAAAGGCAAAGGTCCCCCGGGTAGTCTTCTTGAGTGTTGACCGTAGAGGGAGGGGTGGTGGGTGAGGGAACTGCCCCTGGAGCCGGCCGGGGTGACGCACGAGGCGGGGGGCGATGCTATGGCCGGGTCCACGTACGCACGGCGCGTCAGACTTTGGTTTTACGGCCCACGCTCGGCCTCATCATTTAAAGGCCCAGTCGATCCAGATGAAGTCCCGGGAAGATTCAGATGCAAATTGCTATTGATGTTGGCCGTGCATGAGGGGTGGACAAAGACACAGATCCCCCGTGTAACCTGTGACGGACTGTGGGGCAAGTGCTGTTTCAAACTTACGCGGCGGAAGAGCGGGGTGGGTGTGTCAGTGCCATGCTCGACCGCCTTTGTCTCCCCGGTGGCGATGTTTACACACCGCACCAGGTACTCATTTGAGGCCGAGTCGACCTAGGGGATGCCCAGAACCTGGTTGAGATATTCGTCACTGATGTTGGCCGTGAGCGAGAAATCGAACTCGGGTCGCCGGGTTCGTAATGCAGTGCTCTAACCACTGCGTCACCGCTCACACAAACCAACACACAATCACACAGTCGCAACCACGCACACATACCATCACACGCGCACACACGACCACACATACCAAGACACAATCACACACACCACCACATAACATCACGCGCACAAGAGAAAGATTCCCTGTGTAGCCTTTAACAGACTGTTGGGGCAAGTGCTGTTAGCGATTAGCACATATGAAGGCCGTAACGGCCGCCTTTGTCTCTCCAGCGGCGATGCTTACACACCGCACCAGGTACTCATTTGAGGCTGAATCGGCGTAGGGGAGGCCTAGGACCGGTTCAGAAAATCGCCACTGGTGTTGGCCGTGAGCGGGAATTGAACTCGCGTCGCTAGGTTCGTAGCGCAGCGCGCTAACCGCTACACTACCGCGCCCCATTCACGCAGCCAAACACACACACACACGCGCAGCCAAACACACACACACACAGCCACACACCCACACACAGCCAAACACACAACCACACACACACACATACAACCACACACACACGGCCAAACACACACACACACAGCCACACACACACACACAGCCAAACACACACAGCCAAACACACACAGGCGGTGATCCGAAACGGGCTCATGCGGCTATGATCCAATTCGGGCTTAAATGATACACAGCCAAATAACAAAGCGATACGGGGCGAAGCCTGAACGAGGAGAGAAAGGGCCAGGGGAGAGGGAGACGTGGAGCTGAGAGAGGGGAGGAGAGAGTGACGGGGAGAGGGGAGACGAAGGGAGAGCGACACGAGCGAGAGAGAGAGAGAGGAAAGAGAGGAATGCACGACGCGAGACCGAAAGCGGCGAGGGTGGGGAATGTTAGTGGGGGGCGCGCGCTAGACGAGGGAGAGATAAGGGAGCGATAAGGGAGCGATAAGGGAGAGATAAGGGAAATTTTTGCAGAATAGAAGCCACGCTGGTCCGTAAGGAGGAGAGGGTAATTGGTATGTGTGCCACGTGTGCCATCAGGGAGTCGCCCCCCCCCCCCTCCTGCTCCCTCTCCCCTTCTCCCTCCTCTACCCTCCCCCCCTAATCTCGGCGCGTGACACGGCGCTTAATGCGCACGTGACGCGTGCACGCGCGTGGCGCGCGCGCGGCGTGTGTGGGGGGGGGGGCTATCAGAGTGGCGGCGCTGGTGTGAGTTGGTGTGGGAGTGGTTGTTGTGAGTGCTGCAAGAGTAGTTTTGGTCGTGGTGGTGGTGGTGGTGACGATGTGTGCCACGTGTACGGCGCGAAAGAAGTTCAACATTGCGATGGGCGCTGTAATGCTGGCTTGCTGCGATGCTGGTTTGTGATGAGTGCTATAAAGATGGTGTATGCATGGTGGACTTATTTCGTACCGCACGCAGCCAACCGTGGAAGGTGCTTGTGATGGGTGCTGTTCGGGTGTTGGTGGGTGAGTAGTAATAGTGGGTGGTGGTGATGGTGGTAGTGGTGATGAATGTGATGATGTGAAAAACCTGCGCGGGAGAGAAGGGGTGAAGGAGAGATGAGGTGAGTGGGTGAGAGAGATCAGGAGGCAGCGGCCGTGGAGAGCTGAGAGTATTTAATTGGCAGCACTCGAGGATTCGCTTTAATCACGGGGGGGGGGGGGGGGGGTGAGGGTGGAGAGGGCTACCCGGGAGTTGAACGCAAAGCGCGCTGAGTGCTCTGACCCCTGAACCGTGGGGTCACCTCCGAGAGCTACAGAGAAGCGGGAGCGTGGATCAGAGCGAGCGAGCGAGGGAGGGAGGGAGAGGTGGGTCGGGAGAGAAGGAGGGAGAGAGAGCGAGCGAGTATGGGAGAGGAATGCGTGATGAGTGAGTGAGCAAGAGAAGGGGGAGGGATGGGGGGTGGGGGAGAATCGTGAGAGGAGCGAGCGGGGAGACAGACAGAGATCAGGGAGGGGAGAGAGGTGGGATGGGGGGGGGGGGGCGAAAGGGCGAGTGAGCGAGCGCTCTGCAGACAGACGGAGAGAGAAAACGAGAGGAAGGAGGGAGAGTTTTCACTTTACGCTCCATCTGAATCGCTGCTCCCTCTCCTGCCCCCCCCCTCCTGCCCTCCCTTCTCTCCTGCCCCCCCCCCCCCTCTCCTGCCCCCCCCCTCTCCTGCCCTCCCTTCTCTCCTGCCCCCCCCTCTCCTGCCCTCCCTTCTCTCCTGCCCCCCCCTCTCCTGCCCCCCCCCCTCTCCTGCCCCCCCCCCGCCCTCCCCCTCCCGGTGAGACGAGGAATCAGGCGCCGCGATGTTAATGGGCGAGGAGCTGCGGGCACGCAGATGCCGGTGCTCGCGTGAAATACCTCGGTGGGGGAGAGGCGCCGTGGGGGTTAGCGGGCCACGCAGAGATGGAGACGATTTAGAGGCTGTTTGGGGCCAGCAGCGTCGTTCGCGGGCGCCTATGAAGGTTGGCGCGGCGCCGCGCGAATAGGGGTGGGGGGCGAGGGGGGGCGAGGGGGGGGACGTGACCAGCACCCCCCCCCCCACCCCGGCCGCTTTTATCTCCCCCAGTGCTGAATGTTTACACGCAGCGCCGGGGGTTCTCATTTCGGGCTGAGTCGACGATGCCACTCGCGTTGAGGAATAAAATCGTGCGTCGGTTAGCCGATAGTTGTTGTTGTTGTTTGTTGTCGTCGTGTGCGACTTGCTCCGCACGCGTCTGCAGAGAATGGAGAGGTGGGGCAAGCGTTGTCCTGTGTACGGCAGTACAGCAAATAGGACCCGCGACTGTCAGTGGCTTTCTCCTCCCCGGGTTTCGCCTCTAACCACCGCTTGGCTCGCACCATTCATCGCGGCGGGAAAATAATAAACGAATGCGCAGACACCGTGGCCAACCCCCCCCCCCCCCGCCCTCCTTCCTCGTCGTCGTCATCAGCAGCCATGACCGATCCACTGCTGGATGAAGGAGTCCGCCCCCCCCCCCTCTCCCAAGCCGTCGCCAAAGTGATCGTTCTCTCGGGGCGTGTCTTTTCTCCTTTGACTGCCATTCCGTTTGTGTGTGTGTCTGTGTATGTGTGTGTCTGTGTGTGTGTGTCTGTGTGTGTCTGTGTGTGTGTCTGCGTGTGTTTTGTTGTTGTCATGGCATCAATGTTGTCGGCGTAAATGAACGAATAAATGTCACTCACATTCGTCCATAACCCCACATATCCCCCCCGCCTTACCCCACCTCCCTCCCCCTAATCCCCCCCCCACCTCCCCCACCTCCCCTACGCTCCTTGTGGCGTCACTATCTTTCGCATCCGGAGTTTAATCCCAAATCCCTAAGGGGGGGGGGGGGGAAGTGTTGCCCACACCCCCGGGAGTGAACCGGGGGATATTTCTAGACGCCTGTGACTCACGCGCTCGGGAAAGCGCTCGCTGCAGTCAAGAGGCTGGCAGCTAAATAGGGTTGAGAGCCTGGATTGTTAGTGGATTGCGTGATGGATGGATGAGAGAACCTCACCGAACTACGCACAGAAGACCTGCGTGGTGAGGTAAGGTCGTGTAACCCTCCCCCACCCCCTCCTTCCCCCACCACGAACCCGCAAGGAGTGAACGGGGAGGTCGTTGTTTTTGCGGTGATTGTACAAAGGGATGTAACGTTTAAAACACGTGTAGGGGAGGGCGTGCGTAGGGCCAGGGGGGGGGGGGTGGAGAGAGAGAGAAGGAAGTAGAGAGAGGAAATGAGAGGGGAGGGGAAAGAGAGGGAATGAGAGAGGGAATGAGGGAGAGAATGGGGGAGGGAACGGGGGAGAGAACAAAGGAGCTATCCGTCGTGGGGAGGGCCAAATGGCGAAGTGGATAGATACATGTGGAGGTGGGGGAAAGAAGGGAGGGGAACGGCGAGCAGAGCGCGTGCGTGGATTGCGGAGGTGGAAGCAGAGACAGGGGAGAGGAGGGAGAGAGGTGAGGGGAGAGAGGAAAGGGGGGGGGTAGAGAGGGGGGTTAGATAGGGGGGGTAGAGAGAGGGGGATGGAAGGGGTAGGAGAGCAGAGCGTGAAATCTATTGTGAAATCTTTCATTTAAAAAGGAGGGGGGGGGGTTTACATAAAGCAAAGCATTAAAAACAACGAAATGATCAACGAAGCAACGTGACGACTACACCGAGCATCTTCTTGTTTCCTCTGATCGTAAAAAAAACGAGAGGTGAGGGGAGAGAGGGAATAAGGGAGCTCGCCCATCATGAAGCGCGCGCCTCCCCCTCTCTCTCTCTTCCTCCCGCGCGCCCAGCGGCGCGGGGTCCGAGCGAGCCGAGGAGTGATTCCGAATCTCGTTAAATATAAAACCCAAAACACCGCGCTAGCGTGGCCTTAATGGTCTCATTAACGCAGGTCCGAGGCGGCGCCTGGTATGGGAGTGTGGGGGGGGGGGGTCCTGAACCACGCGGGGGGGGGGGCAGTGAGAGGGGGGGGGGGGCAGGCAGTCCACATCGCTATCGCTTAGGAATTCACCACGCGGCCGTCTCTGACGTGAAAGCAGCCAGCTCTGGGCTCTTGTTTAAAGCGATAGCATCGCGGGCTTTGCATTAACAACACAAATTAATTACGGTCATTAATCCAGACAGCCAAGCCCGTGTCTCGAGCCCCTTCGTCAGCAGGGTCCTGCACGGGCATTGTCTGCCCGGTTGCGTGCGTGGCGGCTGCCTTCAAAGCTCTCATCAGCGACCGTGGAAGCAGCAGTAGCAGGAGCCGCCCCGTGTTCAGCACCAGAGACAGCTCCAGCACCAGGGGCAGCTCCAGCACTGCACAGCAAATCCCGCGGGCCCCACCTGTCACTCCCGCCCTCCTCGGCTGTCTATACCCCCCCCCCCAACCCCTCCCCACCCCCAACCCTCTGCCATGGCTCCCTCTCATTCCCTCCTCCCTCCTTGTCGGCTCCCTCCTAACCCCCTCGCGCACAGTAACATCCCCCGATCCGACTACCTCCTCGCGAGCAGATCGAGACGCTCCCCTGTTCCTCCCGCCCACCAGAGCCTCCCATGACTCACCATCTGCTCCCTTCGAGTTGCCCCCCCCCCTGCACCCCCTGCACCCCCTGCCCCCCTGCCCCCCCCGCCCCGCCCCTCCCCCTGCCGCTCCGTTGACCGTGGGGGGGGGGGGGGGGGCGCGTGACCGGGATGAGTCGGGTTTAGTCGCAATTAGTGCCGGCGCGTCGTCAGGGCTGATTAGCGCCGTCTGTCAAATTTCTCCTAATTGCCTGATCGATTGTAACCAGGTGAGAAGCAATCAGGATGCATCCCATTGTGATTCTTTTGAGAAAAGGGGGACACGACGCAGTGTACACGAGTGCAGGAGGTACAGTGTCCGTATTTTTATACACAGTATATGTGTGTATCTATATGAGTAGAGAAACGCGTTTCTCTGCAACGGAAAATATAAAAACGGCTGTCATTTTCAAGCTCATCTCACAAATCCCCCATGTTCTCGGAGAGCTAAAAGTGATCTGATAATCAGCTAATGGACGAAAGAGTTGTATATGCCTCTATAATTAACATAATATTCTAGCGACAGATTTCGAATTAACCGTGGTCACTTCTCTCTCCGTTATTCCCACCTCTTCGTGTGTCATTATCTATAATTATTATCTAAACGAATTGCCTCTGCCGTTTCAAATTAGCACGGTTGGCTCCGTACGGTGCGCGAAAGACGTTCTACAATCCGGTGTAGCCAGTTACCCAGCTAGTTTCGATGGCGAGGGCTCGCCCACAGCCGCTAACAATTGAGTATTTTTGGGCTGGAGATGAGCCCAATCAGCAGCCAGCCAGAATATTCGAGGCATCGATTAATACTGGTAGGAACCACCTGGTTCCACCAGCCCACAGGGGATTATTGTGTCCGTCCGTCCGTCGTGCATCCAAAAATGGGAGGGGTCGGGCTGGGTGGGGAGGGGAGAGTGGGGAGGGTGGGGCGAGGGTGGGGGGTGGGAGGGTGGGGCTGGGTGGGGGGTCACCCCGTGGTGCCCTTATAAAACTCAACGTTTAACTTACTCACGCCAGCTTGTGCCCGCCCTCACAGTCGGAATACACCACGCCGCCGTTGACCCTGTCCGTTGACCGAGCAACCCAACGTTCCTACCAGCTCCCTCCGCAGGAATGTGTTTATTTGTGAATTGTGAATGATCAATTTATGATATATGGACGGAACTAAGTAACTACTATGATAATTGGTTCTTTACCCTTCTATCTGGCAACAAAACTGACACCTTTTTGCAAGGAGTCATGTTTGCATAGACCGCAATACCTGCAGTCATAAATACAAACAAAAGACATAACTCTGATAATGTGCACTGTCCTTGAAGTTGATTGGTCCACACCCGAGACAGCTTTCCTTCGAGCCTAGTCTCATATGGGTTGGACCAGATGACTGCAGGTATTGCGGTCTATGCAAACATGACTCCTTGCAAAAAGGTGTCAGTTTTGTTGCCAGATAGAAGGGTAAAGAACCAATTATCATATTTTTACTGGCAAATGAGGTCCCCATAGTGTAGATGCTTGCCCCGAGCTCTCATACTCTGATGGTGCATTGTCCTTGAGTTGTGCGCCTTTTGGCGTCATCTGGTCCAACCCATATGAGACTAGGCTCGAAGGAAAGCCGTCTCGGGTGTGGACCAATCAACTTCAAGGACAGTGCACATTATCAGAGTTATGTCTTTTGTTTGTATTTATGACTGCAGGTATTGCGGTCTATGCAAACATGACTCCTTGCAAAAGGTGTCAGTTGTGTTGCCAGATAGAAGGGTAAAGAACCAATTATCATATTTTTACTGGCAAATGAGGTCCCCATAGTGTAGATGCTTGCCCCGAGCTCTCATACTCTGATGGTGCATTGTCCTTGAGTTGTGCGCCTTTTGGCGTCATCTGGTCCAACCCATATGAGACTAGGCTCGAAGGAAAGCTGTCTCGGGTGTGGACCAATCAACTTCAAGGACAGTGCACATTATCAGAGTTATGTCTTTTGTTTGTATTTATGACTGCAGGTATTGCGGTCTATGCAAACATGACTCCTTGCAAAAAAGGTGTCAGTTTTGTTGCCAGATAGAAGGGTAAAAAACCAATTATCATATTTTTACTGGCAAATGAGGTCCCCATAGTGTAAGTAACTACTGTTTTCGAGATACGAAATATATACTTTTTGGTGGCAGCCAAAAGGGATGGGATTAACTTTAGAACCTTAGCAGGTACAACGGTGGATCGTTAACATCGCGGGATCGTGCGAGAGAGATAGCGACTGCTCGGGGAAGCCTTCATCCAGCAGTGGATTGACCAGGGCTGCTGCTGATGATGGCAATGATGATGGCGGTGATGATGATGATGATGATACTCGGGGTGTGGATAAAGGACAGCCCGCTCAGCAAATCGTGACTCCATACACGTTGGGGTTAAACGCTGGAGATCGGATTATGATTCCCATCTCGGCCAGGCAACTCGATATTTAACTACGGGGTTTCCCTCGCTTTATGCGGAAGTAGATGCATTCCAAAAAGGGGGCTTAATAAAGCAAAATCGTTTAGCGTGGACTGTACAGTCACCCACCCCACAATGCACCGTATGAGACAGCTCCCTAACCAGCAGCACACACAGTACACACCACACACACACTTCACAAGGTTGGCCCACGTCCGCCCGTGGGGAAACCGGTGTTGTTAACAAGGTGGTTGGTTGGCGTAGCGGCCTCTCGTGGCTGCAGGGGACACGTGACCCCATTGCATGCGACAGGCGTGCGATTGAATGACTATCGTGAGAGCGTTCGAGTCGTATCGTGTCGTCACAGGGGGCGCTATAACACATAACACGCTTAACCGTAACTTTATAATTTTTTTAAAGAATAATAATTACCGAGCCTTCTTCATACGCGTGTCGATTCGCTTGGTTGCTTTGTTGAAGTAGATATTCGCATGTGCTGTGAAGAAGGGTCATTGCCTGAAACGTCGCCAGTCCTAATTTGCTGCTATACATTCCCACGCGATGAGCCACTTCGTTTGGCTATCATTTGTGGCCAGGTCGCTGCATAAAAATAAGCTAATAGCTCAGTGGTATTTACCTAGTAAGAGTTTTAAAATATACATTTCGTTTTATTGGTATATATTTTAAGTGATTTGTTTACTTTCCTATACGTTGCGCTCCTATCGCTTTTTTGTATCGTTTGTTGTTCTTACGTTCTGACCCGTGCCCCCTGCTGCACATCTGTAAAAAAAGAGCTTAATAGCTCATCAGATTCCTCTCCCAATTTTTTTTTATAATTTTAATTTAATATTTTAAAACACACACATTTACATCCCCCTCCCCCTTAGAGCCGCCGTGTTTTTTGACGTCTGCGTTGAGTTTTGTTGTTTTAAGCGGCCGGGCTTGTAGGGGTTCGAGTGGTGATGGGGACATTCTTTATTGAGGTTTCTAGGAGAGACGTGGGGCGGCTGGTGCGCGGAGGAGGAGGGGGAGGGTTGGAGTAACACACGTTGTGCGCATGCGCAGGGGATCAGCTGTTATGTAACTGGGGGTGCAGGGGGGGCGTTTGACTCCCCCGCCTCTCCACCCCCGCACCGTGGCTTTATTTTGCTCCCATGTTTGGATGCGGGGTCGGTGATTGTTTTGCTCGTAAGATTCCTCCTTTCGCGGTAATTAGCGCAACCCCCCCCCACCCCGTTATACACGGAGATGCGAGCGCGTGTGGGAGATGCGAGCGCGTGTGGGAGATGCGAGCGCGTGTGGGAGATGCGAGCGCGTGTGGGAGATGCGAGCGCGTGTGGGAGATGCGCTGACACGCACACAGACGCAAAGTACGTTACAGAAAGGTCCCCTATGGAACTTGCACGGGCTGTCGGAGCAAAGTTGCCGTAAGCGGGCACCTAATGAAGGCCGGCACGGCGCACCCATTCTGAAAGGGACGATGTGGCCAACGCTACGCCCGTCTGCCCTCCCTGCCCGGCCGCCTTTGTTTCCCCGGTAAAGCTCCTGCCTCAATCATCATCATGATGATGATGATCACCGCCGCTAAGCGTGAGACGTTTCAAGACTTAAATGAAACAACAGCACGACGTGCCGACAACTGCTGCGAGCGTCATCAGGCGGGCAAGTGATCTCCGGTAGCCGACACAAAGTTGCGCGCGACTTGCACACACGATGAGGACTGATCACGACTCACGGCGCACGATTCGATGTTTCAATCAACCCCCCTCCCCTCCCCTCCTCCGAAGAATCCATGACCCACAACGGGACTGAATACAAATCGGAGAGTACGAATTAATCGATTACCGTACCGCGCGATTATGAGTGTGATTGATTCATTGTTCACTCCTCACCTGGCCTGGCCTCCGAGTACCGCGCGCTCACGTGCCCGGGTCTCTGTGCAACACCTGGGGGTGGGGTGGAGGGGGGTAAGGGTGGGGGTGCGGATAGGGGGGGTGTGTGGGAGGGGGGCAATGAGGCATTCACACAGCAGGTGGGAAGGTTGTGTTGAGGTGCGGGGGACTGGGTGATTGGACGAGAGGGTGGTTCACTGCAGACACAGGCAAAGATCCCCCGCATAGCCTCCACAATCTTTTGGGACAAGTGCTGCAAAGCGAGCGGGTTGGGTGGTCAACACCACGCCCGACCGCCTTTGTCTCTCCAGTGGCGAAGTTTACAAACCACACCAGGTGCACATTTGTGGCTGAGTCGACCTAGGCGAGGACCAGAACCGCTTCAGATAATCGTCACTGGCGTTGGCCATGAGCAGGAATCGAACTCGGGTCGAAGCCCTGATTAGTAGCGCAGCGCGCTCACCGCTCCCCTCTTTGTCTTTGCTTGTCCTGTACATGCAGCTTCTTCGCGCGTCTGCGTGTCTGTGCATGTGTCTGCTCTCTCGTGAAGTCAGTCAACCATCAAACCAATCACCGCACCCTTTAATAGGCGCTCGCTGACAGCGCTACCGACTCGGCCCACGTTGGCTCGACGGGGGATATCCGTCTCCTCCTCCCATCCGTTCATTATTTTTGTCCTCGGCACATCATCAATTACCCGTCCACTCCTAATTGACGCGCGTGTGGTCACGCGGGGTCACGTGGCGCGCGGGGTCACGGACCCGGTGGATTGTTGGGTAAAGCCACTGCGTGATTATCCCCTCTCCCTTCCTCTCCCTTCCTCTCTCTTCCTCTCTCTCTCTCTGTATCATCGTCACCATCATCCCACCATCATCAGCCATTGTCTGTCAACTGCTGGATGAAGGCCGCCCCACGTCGTCAACATTGCTCACAATACATCCATCTCCCTCCTGCTCGTGAACTGCCACTCGTGTCTCCATGTAGGTGTAGGGGAGCGGTAGGGGAGCGGTAGGGGAGCGGTAGGGGAGCGGTAGGGGAGCGGTAGGGGAGCGGTAGGGGAGCGGTAGGGGAGCGGTAGGGGAGCGGTAGGGGAGCGGTAGGGGAGCGGTTAGCGCGCTGCGCTACGAACACGGCGACCTGGGTTCGATTCCCGCTCACGGCAAACACCAGTGACGATTATCTGAACCGGTTCTGGGCCTCCCCTAGGTCGACTCAGCCTCAAATGAGTACCTGGTGCGATATGTAAACATCGCCACTAGGGAGACAAAGGCGGCCGGGCGTGGTGTTGGCTACCCATCCCCTAGTGTGTTGTGCTGGCCTTTATAGGTGCTCGCTAACAGCATTTGCCCCTACAGTCTGTTAAGGGTATACGGGGTGTCTTTGTCTTTTGTGTATATATACCATATACACACACACGTATTCACCAGGGTGGTGAAGTATGGTCAAATAATCTCCACGACCACCCGCACTGCGTGGGGGCGGGGCTCATCTAGCAGTGGATTGGAAAAGGGATCACACGCGGGTGTCATATTTGAGTAGTTTCAAAAATGATGTGATGATGATGATGATGGAGAAGATGATTGTGATGATGATGGTCATGATGATGGTCATGATGATGGTCATGATGATGGTCATGATGATGGTCATGATGATGGTCATGATGATGATGATTGTGATGACGATGATGGTCATGATGATGACGATGATGGTCATGATGATGACGATGGTGATGATGGTCATGATGGTGATGACGATGATGGTCATGATGATGACGATGGTGGTCATGATGATGACGATGGTGATGATGGTCATGATGGTGATGACAATGATACCGCTGCTGATTACGTGCGCACTGTGTGGATGTTCCTTACCCGGGTCTCCCGAGGCGGTGGGGTAGGGGGACTCCCTCGCGGGGGGCGCCTGGGCACCAGGGCCCCCTTGTTGGGGTCGCGACGTGGGGGGCGGCCCGGGGTCCGCGCGGCTAGGAGCTGCAACAAGACAAAGATCCCCCGTGTAGCCTTAACAGACTGTCGGGGCAAGTGCTGTCAGCGAGTAGAAACACCCTATGAAGGCCGGCACGGCACACGAAGGGGGTTGGTGGCCAGCACCACGCCCGGTCACCTTTGTCTCCCCCTGAGTCGACGTAAAGGAGGCCCAGGACAGGTTCTGATTCTTGGCTCTGATATTAGCCACAGTGTGCTAACCACTGCGCCACCACTCATTCAGTAGACCCACAGACCTACATTTCCATCAATACAGCGACACACACTTGACACATGCGCGCATGTACATCAAGTGGCAAGAACAATGTTAACTACCTCGCCTGGTATACAGGAGGTCGTGGGATCAATCCCGACCCTGACGCCTGCTGCTGTAAATTTGGAGTTTGCGTGTCTCTCTCCCTGTAATCACGTGGATTTTTCTCCGGGTCCTCCTCCGGTCCCCCCCCCCCCCCCCTCCACATTTAGAATCAACAGCACACGTCTAAAGCATTTGGCTGCTGTGAATTTCCACACGATAAGCCACTTCGTTGAGCTATCATTTGTGGCCAGGTCGCTTCGGGAAAAGAGTTAAATAGCTCAGTGGGGCTTAGGGGTCGGCACGGTTTGAACCGACTCAAACTGGTTTCAAATTGAGCAAACCAAACGAAACCAAACCAGCGACGACTGAACCAAACCAAACCAAAATCAAACCAAACCAAAATCAAACCAAACTAAGCTAAACCAAACCTCTTGAGTTGGCTTGAACCGAAAAGATGCGCGGCAAACAATATTCGCATTCAATACAAATATCAAGTGTATTAATCGCTAATTTCTACGCAGGCTTTCTTCATATTGAGATTCACTATCAAGTACTGGACGACGATGTCGTCCACAGCCATCTCCTCAAGCTTGGCACGCCCAATGTCCTTGAACGCAGTGTGGTAGTTCAATGGCAGTGAAACCCCAACACTAGGCAACATCCGCGCCCACGAGCGCACACACATCTCGGCCTTGAACGTGCACTTGTGCAGGTTTGGTCGGTCGAGAAAGGAGCGCTTGGCGGCCGAGTTTGCTCTCTCGGAGGGCACGGACGACGCCGGGATAGGCAAATAGTCGAGGGCCACGCGTCGCAGGCGCGGGTACTTGCCGCCGTACAGCTTCCACCACTCGACGACGTCCATGCTCAGGCCCTGAGTCGGCTCAAGCAGGAAGCGGTCGACCTCGGAGGCGGCGCCGTCGTGAGCGTTGGGCGCGTAGACCACGTCAAAGAGGATGTTAATGCCGCCACGCGGCGCCGCCTTCGGCGCCGCGTCCGTCGTCAACGCTGGGTAGCGCTGGTTGAGAATGTCCGTCATCATGTCCTTGATATTGCTGTACTCGGCCTTTACAACCAACCAAACTAGTTTGAGCCGGTTCCACCCTGTCCGAGCCAAACCGAGTCTGTTTTCGTAGCCCCAAACCAAACCGAACCAGTTTAAACAGAGCCAAACCAAACCGATTTGGTTCGGTTCAAACCGCGGTTTGGTGGTTTGAGCCAAACCGTGCCGACCCCTAGTGGGGCTTACTTGGTAAAATAAAAAAACGGTTCGTTTTAGTTTAAAAAAATATATAGTTTTAGTTCAGGATGGGAAGGAGGGGAGAGGGGGGGGAGGAGGAGGGGAAAGAGTAGGCAGGAGGGAACAAGGGGAGGAGGGCGGGGGGAAGGAGGAAGGAGGGGGGGAGGAGGGGGGAGGAGGGAGGAGGGAAGGGGGAAGGGGAGCGAGGAGGGAGGGGGTGGATGAAGGAGGGGGTAGGGTGAAGGAGGAGGCAGGAGGAGGCAGGAGGAGGATGGAGGATGAGGGAAAGGGAAGGAGGGTGCATTGCGTAGGCTGACCGCGGTCACGACTAATTCAGAGCCCACGGCCTCCCATGGGGGGGCCCGTGGGGGAGGGGGGGGCCCGTGGGGGAGGGGGGGGGCCCGTGGGGGAGGCTGCTTCAATCTCACGGGTCCCAAATAGAGAGGAAAGAGTCGTGTTGATGACATCTTTCCCTGCTCGGTGATCCTCAATTATTTAGCGCGTTTCCTTTGAAGTCCAAGTTTTGAAGTTTATGGGGGGTTTTTTGTTTCGCCGGATGAGAAATCATGAGTGTGAGTGTGTAGGCGTGGTGCTGGCCACCCACCCACCCACCCGTGTGCCACACTGCGCCCGCCTTCTTAATCGGCGCTGCTACACGCTACGAACAGCGCTTGCCACCAACACCCTGCTGAGGCTATACGGGGGATCGTTGCCTTTGCAATGACAGAGAGATCGTTATAATTTTCTAATTTGCCAGATTAAAACGGATTATCTGGTGGTGGTGGTGGTGCTGCTACTACTTTGGCAGTCGTGCTAGAGCATAATCAACAACAATCGACAACAACAAATTAAAAACATTAGTCAATACCACCGCTTGGCCTTAAAGGAAAAAAGTAAATGATAGGTGACGTTTTGGGCAATGGTCCTTCGTCGCGATATATTTGTATCTATAGGTCTCTGTGCCAATCTATGTGTTTCTATATGGGTATCTTTGCGTTGATGGGTCTCAGAGACCCATCTGAATTAACGATGGTGGTTACAATGATGAATTGATGATATTGGTGATACATTAATGCATTTATGATTATAGTGATTCATTGATGTTGATGGTAAATTATTATGATGATGAATTGATGATGAATTGATGATGAATGATGATTATAATGATGAAATTATCATGATGAATTGATGATCATCCTCACCCCCTGACGAGGTACGTGTGACATCATGAGCCGTCTCGTCTCCTCGTCCCCCGGGCTCGCCGCCCACGTGACCCGAGTCGTGCGCGCGGTCACGTGACGACGCCGCGGGGGGGCGAGCCCCCCTCGAAGCGGGCGGCCCCGCCCCTTCGCTGCCCCCCAATCCTGGGCCAACCCCCAACATCAAAGTTCACCATCGTCATCATAGTGGTCATCATCATGACGACTGCCATCATCATCATCAACTCCAGTCAAAATAACATCATCACCACCACAACCTCCATCATAATTCATCATCGCATTCAACATCACCACCGTCATCTCTGCCGTCATCATCACCACCACCAATACCGCCATCATCATCATCTCTACAACCACCACCATCACTACACCATTATAATCACCATCAACATCATCTCTGCTATCATCATCATCACCACCATCATCGACATCGATGTCACGTGAGGACGCGCGCAACACACCGTGCGTCACCTCCCCGCGCCGCGGTGGGGGCCGCTGGCCCCTTCCCCGCGACCCCTCGTCCCCCCCATCACCCTCCCCTCCGGGGGATTCGGAAGCTCCTGCGGCACAAGAGGAGGGGCGGGGGATGGGGGCGGTATGACCCATAGACGTACACAGAGACCCATAGACGTACACAGAGACCCATAGACTTACACAGAGACCCATAGACTTACACAGAGACCCATAGACTTACACAGAGACCCATAGACTTACACAGAGACCCATAGACTTACACAGAGACCCATAGACTATAGTAGACACCCATAGACGTACACAGAGACCCATATACGTAAATAGAGACCCATAGACTTACACAGAGACCCATAGACTTACACAGAGACCCATAGACTCAGATAGAGACCCATAGACTGACACAGAGACCCATATACTTCCACAGAGACCCATAGACTCAGATGGAGACCCATAGACTCAGATAGAGCCCCATAGACTTACACACAGACATATAGACTCAGAGAGACCCTTGCCTCGCGCTCGGAACACCCATTGGTTAAGAGACACATGCGTGGTAGCCAATTAGGGGGTGACTGGGCTGTTATTGGCTCAACTTGCACGTGTTATTATTATTATTGTATAATATCAATGTTATTGTATCATTAATATTAGTTCGGCGTTTTAAGTTAATCGGAAGCCGTGCGACGGAGGCGGTAACTTGCTCGCGATTGGTTGGACTTGCACGTGTGGAGGAATTAATTCGTCACCCCCCCACCCCCCCGGGCAGATGATTTGTTTGCTGACTCGCCATTGGTCGATTTGTTTGCTCGCCTACCATTGGTCGATTTGTTTGCTCGCTCACCATTGGTCGATTTGTTTGCTCGCTCACCATTGGTCGATTTGTTTGCTCGCTCACCATTGGTCGATTTGTTTGCTCGCCTACCATTGGTCGATTTGTTTGCTCGCTCACCATTGGTCAATTTGTTTGCTCGCTCACCATTGGTCGATTTGTTTGCTCGCTCACCATTGGTCGATTTGTTTGCTCGCCTACCATTGGTCGATTTGTTTGCTCGCTCACCATTGGTCGATTTGTTTGCTCGCTCACCATTGGTCGATTTGTTTGCTCGCTCACCATTGGTCGATTTGTTTGCTCGCTCACCATTGGTCGATTTGTTTGCTCACTCACCATTGGTCGATTTGTTTGCTCGCTCACCATTGGTCGATTTGTTTGCTCGCTCACCATTGGTCGATTTGTTTGCTCGCTCACCATTGGTCGATTTGTTTTCTGACTCACCATTGGTCGATTTATTTACTAGCTCACCATTGGTCGATTTGTTTGCTGACTCACCATTGGTCGATTTATTTACTAGCTCACCATTGGTCGATTTGGCACGCCTTTGCCAATCGAGCGGCCGCTTCGTCTGGCGCCGTGCGCAGAGGTCTGATTGGGAGCGATTCGGTCGAGGCAGCCCCCAGGGGCAATGATTGGCTTCAGGTGGAGCTAAGCTCCCCATTGCCTAGGGATGGCTTCGGAGTTGTTAAAAAAACGAGACTATATTTTTTATACTCTTTGGTTCTTTCGGTAAAGTCACGTAGGGATAAAATAAAATAAATCACGACGTTTCGATCGCAACACAAGCAATCATCATCAGGTGGGAAAGCACAGCAATATTTGTTTTTGCTGAAGTGGGAGAGGGACGCCGTGGTAAGAGGTTATATTTTACCAGGTAAGGCCACACTGAGATATGCAGCTCTTGTTCAGAAGCTGCCTGGCTATCACCAATGATGGCTCAACGAAAGTGGCTTATCGTCGCGTGGAAATGTACAGCAGCCAAATGCTGATAAACGCGTGGTGTTGATTGTAAATGTGGAGGGGAAAACCGGAGGACCCCCGGAGAAAAAAAATCCATGCCACCACGGGGAGAGCGAGTGAGAGAACATGCAAACTCCTAACATACCGTTCAACACGTAGGCTTTCGCGACCAATATTATTCATAATGTCGAAATTAAATTTGTAAATATTGTGGATTTACTCTCCAACACACCGGTGGGCTGAAGTAGTAACTAATTGGCGCGTTGTTTACGTGACAAACCTTGCTGGCTGTGTCGGGTGGTGGAGGGGTTCGACACATTTATCCTTCCGAATATATATAACAGGCGTCAGGGTCCAGATCAAACCCACGACCTCTAGACCAGGCGAGGGAGTTAACATCTCTTGCCCACAGGCGGTGGCGCTACCACGAACCGCGAGGCCGTTTCACGCTGTGAGCAGAATCCTTCACCCACCGATCATCAGCGATGATGCGACCCAATCGTTCCGTGCGCGTGCGTGAGATGGGCGGTAGCAGCGCTGCGCCACGAGGGATGGCGGCGGCGTGTGTGTGTGTGTGTGGAGAGGTGGTGGGAGATTTAATCCAGCAGTGGATTGAGACCGTGGCTGCTGATGATGATGATGAGTCATAATAGCCAGAGTTGTGGAATTCACCACAACTCGGGCTGCGCGCCTGATGATGCTCGTTGTAATTATTGGCGAAACGTCGTACTCGAATTGTAAATGTTGTGGCTTCTCCCAGACGCAACCGGCGTGCTGTACCGGTAGAGAATTGCCACATTTTGTTAACGTGTCAAACCTTACCAAGTGGTACTCTTAGGCTTTTTCGGTAAAGTCACGTAGGTAAAAAAAATTAATAGAAGTAATAATAGAAATAAAATAATAAATCACGACGTTTCGGAGGAAACACAAGCTTCCGTCTTCAGGTGGAACCGTCACAGCACAACAGCACAATTGATGTATCAAGTACTTGATACAGCAAGCGTGCTGTAACGGTTCCACCTGAAGACGTAAGCTTGTGTTGCCTCCGAAACGTCGTGACTTATTATTTTATTTCTATTATTACTTCTATAAAAAAAATTACCTACGTGACTTTACCGAAAAAGCCTAAGAGTATGAATCCTTGCAGTCACGAAAGCTTCAAATCTAGAACTTACCAAGTGGCTCTGTCGGCTGGTGGCGGGGTTTAACGGCGCACTCATAAAGAACGCGATCTAACCCAACAACAACCTCGACGACGGATAACATTGGTCGCGAAAGCCTCCTGCGTGTTAAAATGATGACGACGACGACGATGACGATTGGTGGTGTAAATCTCGTACCGCGCCTGCGAGCGCGCTGCACGGAGGAGGATGCGGAGGATGATGCGGAGGAGGCGGCGGCGCTGTCGGTCTGGGTCACGCGCTCCTCGCCCCCCGACTCTGCACGAGGTCAGAGGGTCAAGAGGTCATCGGTGGATCGCGTTCACGGCCAAGAGAATGTGCAAATGCGAGGACGCATCTTTATTTAACACGGAACATGTGTACGTGTGTCTGTTGAACTTCTTTCGCACCGTACGTAGCCAACCTTGCTAATTAGAGGTGCGGGGGGGGGAGGAAAACAAACTAACACATACAAATCAGTTCTAAAAAAATGAGTTTGTCAATCTGGATGATTTTAAAGTGCTTCCTAATATCGTAAGAACGAGCGTTCCAGACGGCCGCAGAAGCGCATCTGAAAGCACGCAATGCGGTGACCACCGCCTTTGTTCGATGGCCAACCAAAAGCCGCTGCTGCGAGGATGACCGGAGTACGTTTGTGATGGTTTTTGTTCCTTGACGAGCAAGGGCTATTGCGGTCCATTTGTAGCAAGCACTTTAAACATCGATATCGTCATCATCATCGCGTGAAATCTGAAATGTTTCCGATCCAGAATAAAAACACATTCCTGCGGAGGGAGCTCGTAGGAACGTTGGGTTGCTCGGTCAATGGCCAGGGTCAACGGCGGCGTGGTGTATTCCGCAAATATGCCCGACTGTGAGGGCGGGCACAAGCCGGCGTGAGTAGGTTAAACGTTGAGCTTTATAAGGGCACCACGGGGTGACCAGCCCCTCCCCACCCAGCCCCACCCCTCCCACGCCCCACCCTCCCCACCCAGCCCCACCCTCCCCACCCAGCCCCTCCCCACCCTCCCCTCTCCACCCAGCCCCACCCCTCCCATTTTTGGATGCACGACGGACGGACACAATAATCCCCTGTGGGCTGGTGGAACCAGGAGGTTCCTACCAGTATTAATTTCATCTTCAACCGCGTGGTGGTAACTACGCCGCTGCGCCTGGCTGCCTATAACCCAGCTCTGTGGAGGTTGGTGGATCACGCACGGATGTTGTCGAACTCCCTTCCCGTGGGCGCTCTAGCAGGAGCAGTAACCCTGGCTCGCCAGGAGAAGGCGGTACAGCGACGTGGGGACTAATCGCCATCTGTTTTACTTCCCGTACGGGGATAGAGTGTTTCCCGCTCGCACGCGTGGGGTTTCCTCCAGGTGCCCCCCCCTACCACCCTTAACTTTAGATAAAAAAATTTACTCTAAATTTCCACAAGGTGATACGCCACTTCGTTGAGCTATCATTTGTGGCCAGATCGCTTAATGACAAAATAAGCTAATTGCTCTGGGATTTACCTGGTGGAATTAAAACAGTGAAGATATATTTCAAGTGATGTCTTTACCTTTCCTACACTTTGCACTCGTATCATGTTTTTGTACCGTTGTGGTAACGTTGTGACCCCGTGCCCCTTACTGAACATCTGCGAAATAAAGAGCTTAATAGCTCATCGGATTCCTCCTGCAGTATAAACAAATATTCTGTTCCCCCCCCCCCCCACCCTGATGCCTCCCCCCGCGCTCACCCGGAGTGGCGAGCTCCTCGGCGCTGCTCGGGGAGGCGAGGGAGCCCTGGGAGGGCAGCACGTACTTGGGCAGCCCCTTGAAGAACCACGCGCCTGAGCGCTTCCACAGCTGCCCTCGGGGATTGGGGGCAGGGGGGTAGGAAGAGGGGGTACAGGTGACGGGGCAAGGGGTAGGAAGAGGGGGTACAGGTGACGAGGAAGGGGGTAGGAAGAGGGGGTACAGGTGACGGGGCAGGGGGGAGGGAGAGGGGGTACAGGTGGCGGGGCAAGGGGGTAGGAAGAGGGGGTACAGGTGACGGGGCAGGGGGGAGGGAGAGCGGGCACAGGTGACGGGGCAAGGGGGTAGGAAGAGGGGGTACAGGTGACGAGGGAGGGGGTAGGAAGAGGCTGACGTCAACTCCACGCACTTTCTCGCCCTCGCGCCAGCCAGCCAGCCAGGAAGCCAGCCAGCTAGCAAAACTTGTTTTTTTCTCATATCGAAAAAAAACCGTGTTATTGTAAGTACGAGTCTTTGTCTGAATTTTTTGGTGCGTATTTTTTTAATCAGAATATTCATTGATACTGGAAGGATCCCATGAGCTACACAGCCCTTTTTTCAACACATGTCCAGTCGTGTTTACGGATAACATCGGTGGTGGGACCCAATTTGATCGGCGTGTCGCGGTGCCGCCACTACCTCCCGCTGCTCGTTGCAAAGGCGGCACATCCACACGCGGCTCTGCTTGCGAGTAGACGTTTGCACCCCGCACCTCCCGCACACGCTCTGCAACCAACACGGTGGGGGGGGGGGGGATGGGGGGGGGGCGAGACACAAAAACAACAAGGACAAAGGTTCCCCCTTGTAGCCTTAAGAGACTGCTGGGGCAAGTGCTGTTAGCGGGCAGTAACAATTGAAGGCCGCTTCAACACACCGGTGGGCTAAAGCAGTTTCACGCTTCAACACACCTATGGGCTAAAGTAGTCAACTATTTGTCTTTTGTCAACGTGACACTTTCTTGCTGATTGGCCGTGTCGGGTGGTGGAGGGTTACGACACATTTATAAATAACGCGATCTAAACCCAAAAACGTTGATTATGAATGGTTGTTATTGTTTGACTTGGATCCCACTGGGATTTTTGCACACAGCGTACGGTGCTTTTTTCTGGAAGATTTTACTGGTTTTGCTGGATGTTTCTCTAACGGGTCGTCACTTAAAGATGTTCTTTGTTCATGTTTTACTTTGTTGCGGTTGCACCCGAGTCAAGAGCCGCCTGGCTCACAGGGCTATATCGGTCCATGTGTGTAAGTCGATGTGTGTGTGTGTACGTGGAAATGTGTTTCTGCGTGTAAGTCGATGTGTTTGTGTGTGTACGTCGATGTGTGTGTGTAAGTCTGTGTGTGTGTACGTCGATATGTGTGTGTGTGTAAGTCTGTGTGTGTTTGTGTGTGTAAGTCGATGTGTGTGTAAGTCGATGTGTGTGTGTGTGTCTTTATCGCCCGGGCAACGCCGTTTACTTCCCGCCGGTACCCAATCAATGAAACTGAGACGTGGCCGCGCTGTTGGTTCTGTAGGCAGACAGCGCCCTCTAGCGCCAATCCTCGAGCAACGCCCGCGCGACATGAATCCGACGTTCGCGATTTTTCTTTGATCCCTTCCCTAGCCCCGCCAATGATGATGCAGGCGGTGTCTCCGTGGGTCGCCAGCCGTGGTCTCGTCCACTGCTGGATGAGGGCCTACCCTCCTAGCCGTGCGTTCGTTGGCTAATTGGCCGCGCTCTCGCCGAGGGAGAACCCGTGGCGTGCTTCGGGTTCAGACGAAGGAACCGAGACGGGAGCGGTGGTGGGTGCAGCACGACGGTGGGTGGCGCTCTGCTTGCCGCAGTGTCACGAGCAGCGGTGACAGCAGCAGCAGCCGCTCGTGGTGTTGAAAGGGCGGTCATGCGGAGCACTCGAACCCCTCCCCTCGATCCCCCTCCCCTCGAACCCCTCCACCCGAACCCCTCCCCTCGATCCCCCCTCCACCCGAACCCCTCCACCCGAACCCCTCCCCTCGATCCCCCTCCCCTCGATCCCCTCCCCTCGAGCCCCCTCCACTCGATCCCCTCCACCCGAACCCCTCCCCTCGATCCCCTCCCCTCGAGCCCCCTCCACTCGATCCCCTCCACCCGAACCCCTCCCCTCGATCCCCCTCCCCTCGAACCCCTCCCCTCGAACCCCCTCCCCTCGAACCCCTCCCCTCGAACCCCTCCCCTCGATCCCCTCCCCTCGACCCCCCTCCCCTCGATCCCCTCCTCTCGATCCCCCTCCCCTCGATCCCCCTCCCCTCGATCCCCCTCCCCTCGATCCCCCTCCCCTCGATCCCCTCCCCTCGATCCCCTCCCCTCGAACCCCCTCCCCTCGAACCCCCTCCCCTCGAACCCCTCCCCTCGAACCCCTCCCCTCGAACCCCTCCCCTCGAACCCCTCCCCTCGAACCCCCTCCACCCGAACCCCTCCCCTCGATCCCCTCCCCTCGATCCCCCTCCACCCGAACCCCTCCCCTCGAACCCCTCCCCTCGAACCCCCTCCCCTCGAACCCCCTCCACCCGAACCCCTCCACCCGAACCCCTCCCCCCGAACCCCTCCCCTCGATCCCCCTCCCATCGAACCCCTCCCCTCGATCCCCTCCCCTCGAACCCCTCCCCTCGAACCCCTCCCCTCGAACCCCCTCCACTCGAACCCCTCCCCTCGATCCCCCTCCACCCGAACCCCTCCCCTCGATCCCCCTCCACCCGAACCCCTCCCCTCGATCCCCCTCCACCCGAACCCCTCCCCTCGAACCCCCTCCACCCGAACCCCTCCCCTCGATCCCCCTCAACCCGAACCCCTCCCCTCGATCCCCCTCCACCCGAACCCCTCCCCTCGAACCCCCTCCACTCGAACCCCCTCCACCCGAACCTCTCCACTCGAACCCCTCCCCTCGATCCCCCTCCACTCGAACCCCTCCCCTCGATCCCCTCCACCCGAACCCCTCCCCTCAAACCCCTCCCCTCAAACCCCTCCCCTCAAACCCCTCCCCTCGAACCCCTCCCCTCGAACCCCTCCCCTCGAACCCCTCCCCTCGAACCCCTCCCCTCGAACCCCTCCACCCGAACCCCTCCACCCGAACCCCTCCCCCCGAACCCCTCCCCTCGATCCCCCTCCCCTCGAACCCCTCCCCTCGAACCCCCTCCACTCGAACCCCTCCCCTCGATCCCCCTCCACCCGAACCCCTCCCCTCGATCCCCCTCCACCCGAACCCCTCCCCTCGAACCCCCTCCACTCGAACCCCTCCCCTCGAACCCCCTCCACCCGAACCCCTCCCCCCGAACCCCTCCCCTCGATCCCCCTCCACCCGAACCCCTCCCCTCGAACCCCCTCCCCTCGATCCCCCTCCACTCGAACCCCTCCCCTCGAACCCCTCCCCTCGATCCCCCTCCACCCGAACCTCTCCACTCGAACCCTCCCTCGATCCCCTCACTCGAACCCCTCCCCTCGATCCCCTCCACCCGAACCCCTCCCCTCAAACCCCTCCCCTCAAACCCCTCCACTCGAACCCCCTCCCCTCGATCCCCTCCACTCGAACCTGCGCCTTCCCTGCTTGAAGTCCCGAAATGAGACACGCGGTGGCGCTCCGGTGATGTCTGAGTTGTGGTCTGGGACTGTTGTTGTTGTTGTCTTGGTCTGGGATTATTGTTGTTGTCTTGGTCTGGGACTCATCTTCTTGGTTCTTTCGGTAAAGTCACGTAGAAGGGAAATAAAAGAATACAAATAAAACATAATAAAATACAGTTCTCACGACGTTTCGGCCACAACGCAAGCAGCCGTCCTCAGGTGAAGAACAAGAGAAAAATGGTCTGGGACTGTTGTTGTTGTCTTGGTGTGGTCTGGGGTTGTTGTTGTTGTTGTCTTGGTGTGGTCTGGGACTGTTGTTGTTGTTGTCTTGGTGTGGTCTGGGACTGTTGTTGTTGTTGTCTTGGTGTGGTCTGGGACTGTTGTTGTTGTTGTTGTTGTCGTCTTGGTGTGGTCTGGGACTGTTGTTATTGTTGTCTTGGTGTGGTCTGGGACTGTTGTTGTTGTTGTCTTGGTGTGGTCTGGGACTGTTGTTGTTGTTGTTGTCTTGGTGTGGTCTGGGACTGTTGTTGTCTTGGTGTGGTCTGGGATTGTTGTTCTTGTCTCTGTCTTGCACTCGTGTCGTTTTGTTGTTGTTGTTGTTGTTGTATCGGTTAATGCTGTAACTCGCTGACCTGCCCCTATCGGACATCTGTGAACAAGAGCTTTATAGCTCCTCGGATTTCTTCTCCTCCAGTCCCGATCAATATCCTGATTCTGATATGGACTCCCCCCCTCACCTACCCCTCCCCCCACCTACCCCCCCCCACCTACCCCTCCCCCCACCTACCCCTCCCCCCACCTACCCGCCAACCTACCCCTCCCCCCACCTACCCCTCCGCCCACCTACCCCGCCACCTACCCCTCCCCCCACCTACCCCTCCCCCCACCTATTCCCCCCCCCCACCTACCCCTCCCCACCGTCGTAGTCACACGAAGGCCGCGGGTCGTAAATAAATTCGAAAAAATAAATGAAATGCGAAAGCGAGCGAGGGAATCGTAAATCCCCAACACCAGGAGGAGGGGGGGTAGGGGGTAGGGGGGAGGGGGGAGAGGGGGGGGAGGGGGGGGGGAGGAAAGTGTAGTTGCTCCCAACGTTGTTGTTGAAATATGACTGCACGGACAACAATCACTCGAGCGGGAGATGCGTTCCATCGCCGTGTTTCACGCGCGCGCGCGCGCGTCGATTCCTCCCCGCCCGCCTTGGCACCGAGTTCCTTGGCACCAAGTTCCTTGGCCCCCAGACGCGACCCTCTCACGGCACCGGTTACAGAAGCTACATCATCAGCAGCCCGTAAGTCAAATGTTACGATGCCGTTTGGAAAGTCGCTGCTCCGTGTAATTTCTCCCGCTTCGCAGACGACAAAAAAAAACATAACACACAATTTGCCATCCCCCCCCCACCCAAATGGGGTAATTAGCAAACAGTTACACGGCGCGCACTCAGTGTGCGCGCCTCCGTCGCCTCGCGGATTGAATCAGACTATGTGTTCTACTGTAGGAATCCGATGAGCTATGAAGCTCTTTTTCACAGACGTCGAACGCAGGCTCCCCCCCCACCTCTACCTCTCTCTTTCCCCACCACGGCCTCTCTAAATTGCCTCCACAGAAGATCTCTCGCCTCCCCTAAACCCCCCAATACCGAACTACTCCCGTGCAGGTGCCAGACACACACACACAGACACACACACAGACACACACACAGACACACACACGTGCATGGGACCACGTCTCCCGATACGCAATTACGATCCAAGGATAAATTACATCCGCGCACTCGCTCCTGCCTGCATCTCCCCTCTCATCTCACTCTACTCCCCTTCAAGCACTCTCCTACCTCTCCCCTCTCTTCTCGCGCCACTCCCCACCATGCACTCTCCTGCCTCTCCCCTCTCATCTCACTCTGCTCCCCTCCACGCACCCTCCCACCTCTCTCATCTCACTCTACTCCCCTCCACGCACTCTCCTACCTCTTCCCACTGATCTCAGTCTACTCCCCTCCACGCACTCCCCTACCTCTCCCCTCTCATCTCACTCCACTCCCCTCCACGCTCTCCCCTGCCTCTCATCTCTCTCCACTCCCCTCCACGCTCTCCCCTGCCTCTCATATCACTCCCCTCCACGCTCTCCCCTGCCTCTCATCTCACTCTCCTCCACGCTCTCCCCTGCCTCTCATCTCACTCCCCTCCACGCTCTCCCCGGCCCCTCCTCTCTCCCCGAAGCCCGCAGATGAACGGCCGCTCGCTGCGGGAGGTCGTAGCCCCATTCTACCGCTCGCGTCATCTGGAACACTGCCCCCTCGCCATCCGTGCTGCATGGTGGACAGATGGCTGTGTATATATATATTTAACAAGACTAAATTAAATATACTCGGGGAGAATGCGATTTCTAATTATGCACACTTGCATTAAGTGGTGAGACAGATTTTTGTTTAATATATATATCACCTGCAGCTGCATCGATTCCTCTGTTGTACGGTACTTCTAAGGGGCACCGGAGTGGAGAGACGGGGATGTGCAAGTCAACAAGTGCGACCCCTGGTGGCCGAGAGACGCGGGGCAGGGCCCCTGTGCTGGGACGCGGTGGAGCAATCCGATGACCTAGAAAGCTTTTTGTCCACAGATGCCCGGTAGGTTTCACAGATGTCTTGGATGAGTAAGTTGGTGCGGTGCGTATGAAACATCAGTACTGGGGGAGGGAAACAAAGGCGGCCGCGCGTGGCGTTGGCCACCCCCCCCCCCACCCCATGATTTTTACCCCCCCCCCTTCGTCACACAGCGTCACAAAAAGTCAGACCCCCCCTCAAATATGACGTCACAAAGCTCTGCCCCCCCCCAAAAATGAAACATGCTTCAAATCGCTTTAAACTATTGTCATTGTTGTGCGTATTTAATGTGCCGCTGCACTATGATGTTGTAGGAGAAAACATTTATTAAAAAGTATATTTAATTAAGTAGAACGTGTCGTCACACATCGTCACAAATGTCTGACCCCCCCCCCCCCAGGTGCGTGACGTCATTTATGGACGGCCCCTGAAAGCTACCCCGGTGAGATACATTCGTAATGCAGTGTACGAGGAGCGGTGGCACAGCGGTTGGCGCACTGGGCGAGCAAAAGTTCGTCGTCTCCCGGCCACGGCTAACATCAGTGGCGCTGTGGCGGCCTTCACAGGGTCCCACCACCGTCACCACCGTCACCACCGTCACCACCGTCACCGTCTCGTGTCCACACAGCAGTGCGCGTCGCGCCGCTCGGAATAACGAATTGGGTTTTTAAAAAATCGTTGATGCCGAGGTGGAAAACTAAAATGTCTCTTCTTGTTGTTGCGTTAGTTTGCCGCTTCCTTGGGGATGGGAGGGATTATTTGATTGATCGAGAGGATGGGGGTTGATGGGGGGGGGGGGTTTATTTATTTAAATCCCCCGTGCGCGTGTCCCGTGCGCGAACCCGCACCTTCTTACAGTCGTGGCAGACGCGGCTCGAGTCGCCGGTCCCCAGCGCCCCCCCACAGAGCGCGCAGCCCCCCTCGGCGCCTGCCGTGGGGCCCCCCACGGCGGTCTGACGCAGCCCCTCCACCCTCTCCACGAGCATCCTGCTCCCACCATCATCAACAACAATTTGAACAACAACAATATCAGCAACATCAATAACAATATCGTCAACAACAATATCAACAACATCATCATCAACAACATCAACAACAAAATCTTAATTAAACACAGGCCCGGCTCCAGCTCATCTCACATGGGAGTGGTGGTGGGGGGGGGAGGAAGATGAGGGGGGGGTTGGGAGGGGGAGGGGTTCGGGGGGTGGGGGGGGTGGAGATGAGGGGGGGGCTGGGAGGGGGAGGGGTACGGGGGGTGGGGGGGGAGATGAGGGGGGGGCTGGGAGGGGTCTGGGGGGTGGGGGGATGAGGGAGGGGGCACGCTGAGGAGAGTGAGCCCAGGGTGTTGGCAATGCGACGTTTGTATTTGGTGCAGAGCTCTCGGCACAGAACGCCCGCCTCGAGCAACTGGGCCGTGATTCGGGAACACCACCACCACCACCATCATCACCACCATCACCACCACACCATCACCACCATCATCACCACCACCATCACCACCACCACCATCATCACCACCATCACCACCATCATCACCACCATCACCACCACCATCACCACCACCACCATCACCACCATCACCACCACCATCACCACCACCATCACCACCATCATCACCACCACCATCACCACCACCACCACCATCACCACCACCACCACCACCATCACCACCACCATCACCACCACCACCACCACCCACCACCATCACCACCACCAATAGCATTGTCATCGCAACGCACCTCCGATTATCGAGGTTGTCCACGTACGGTGCGAAAGAAGCTCAACGTACATCCTGGACGTGACACAATTGACGTGCTTGTAATGCACATCGATGCCTCTCACCCTCATCATGAATCTTAGAACATCACCGCGTGTGGCGTGTGGTGTACGTGCTGCGTCTATCGGTAAGAGTCGTGGGGGGGGGGGGGTGCGTGGTGTCCTGGTGACATGGGGGGAGCGGTGGCGTAGTGGTGAGCGCAATCCGCTACGAAACCGACGGTCCGGGTTCGATTTCCGGCGCGCGGCAAATGCCACCGCCCAGAGGATGATGTGAACCGCTCCTGGGCCTCCCTTGGGTTGACTCGGCCTTCAAACGAGTACAGCACCTGGTGCGATGTGTATTAAACATTGCCGCTGGAAAGACAAAGGCGGCCGGGGCGTGCGTGAAGCTAGCCCCCCCCCCCCCCACACCTCGTGTGCCATGCCGGCCTTCAACTGCGGTGCTCGCTAGCAGCACTTGCCCCAACACTCCGTTGGGCCCTACACGCACCGGGGAATCTTTGTCTTTGTGTCCCTCTGCATCGTGGGGTTTGACTTGGAAGTGAGGCAGTGGGGGGGGGGGCTGGAGGGGTTTAGAGACGACCCCTCCACCCCCCCCCCCCCCCAAGACTGTCGCCCCCCGCCCCCCCCCCCCCCCCCCCCCCCCCCCCTTGGCGTATGGTCGTCACTTTAATAAATGCGTGCTCCCTGCAGACGTGAATCGACGGTGCACTCCGCCTTATTAATCTCATTAATGGGAGGGGGGGAGTGGGGGGGGGTCTGTGGGGGTCCAGGGGTATCCGTGCCACGTGGGCAGCGCCGCACTGCGCTGCGCCCCCCCCCCCCCCCCGAGTTCGATTCCTGCCCCAGCAGGTGACGTTTGACTGCAGCGAGATAATTATTGTTGTTTGTTTATTTGTTTAAATCGCAACCGATCCTGCCTGCTCGTCCCACTGCTGAGTCTCGTCGATTTCCCGAGCCTGCCTTTGTTTATTTATATATATTATTGAGTACCTGGTGCGGTGTGTAGTAAAGGATCGACACTCGGGGAGACAAAGGTGGGCGGGCGTGGTGCTGACCACCCCACCCCGATCGTGCGCCGTGCCAACCTTCGTAGGTGCTCGCAAACAACACTTGCCCCAATAGTATGTTAAAGGCTATACGGGAGATCTTTGTCTTTTCTTTGCGTCTGTGTTCCTTTGAAGGTGATCTGTGTGCACGTCTTAATATGTTGGATAAGCGGTGGTGTAGTTAGCGCACGCCGGCGAGTTGTGGTGATGGTGTTGGTGGTGGTGTTGGTGGTGGTGGTGTTGGTGGTGGTGGTGTTGGTGGTGGTGATGATGGTGGTGGTGTTGGTGGTGTTTGTGGTGGTGTTGGTGGTGTTGGTGGTGGGGAGCGGTAGTGTAGCGGTTAGCGCGCTGCGCTACGAACCCGGCGACCCAAGTTCGATTCCCGCTCACGGCCAAACCAGTGACGATTATCTGAACCGGTCCCGGGCCTCCCATAGGTCGACTCGGCCTCAAATGAGTACTCGGTCCGATGTGTAAACATCGCCACTGGGGAGACAAAGGCGGCCGGGCGTGGTGCTAGCCAACCCACCCCCTCGTGTGCCGTGCCGGCCTTCATAGGGTGTTGCTACTCGCTGACAGCACTTGCCCCAACATTCTGTTAAGGCTACACGGGGGATCTTTGTCTTTGTTTGTGCTCGTGACTGATCGTCCCCTGTCAACCCGTCCCCGACTCTGATGGAGCGCTCGGTGTCACTTAGTGGAATGAGCGATCAGCGGTGTGCATCGTCAACACGCGCGAGCGAGTGACGGAGCGAGGTGAGCCGACTACCCAACTAACTCCACGCATCACCCCCCCACCCCCGCCCCGACTCTAATCCCACGATCGATCCGGGAGCGACTGCTAATCACTGCAGTACGAGACCTGCAAAATCTTCATCCGTCGTGGTTATGCCGCCGGTTGTGGTGGTGGTGGTGATGGTGGTGACGACGACGCTGATTGTGATGACAGCTCTTCTCTCGAGAACTGCGGTGGTGTTACCATGACGACGGTGATGATAGTGGTGGTGGTAGAGTTGATGATGTTCATGGAGCTGGTGATGATGGTAATGGCCATGACAATGATGATAACTATTGGTGATGCTGCTGCCGCTGCTGCTGATGACATCTCTGCTTCTGACATTGAAGTTGATAATTGAGATAATGGTGATGCTTCGATTTAAAGCTTTCGTGACTGCAGGGATTCGTCTTCTTGGTTCTTTCGGTAAAGTCACGTAGAAGGGAAGTAATAAAATAATAAAAATAAAACATAATAAAATAATTCTCACGACGTTTCGGCCACAACGCAAGCAGCAGTCTGACTCTGTCGCCTCGACGGACCTGGTTTTCACCTGAGGACGGCTGCTTGCGTTGTGGCCGAAACGTCGTGAGAATTATTTTATTATGTTTTATTTTTATTATTTTATTACTTCCCTTCTACGTGACTTTACCGAAAGAACCAAGAAAATGGTGATGCTGATGATGATGATACTGCTGATGACAATGGCGATGCCGATGATGTCTCTTGTTTCTGAAAATCAATCTTGAATTGCTGATGGTAAAGAAGACAATGCTGCTGCTGATGATGATGATTCTCATGAAAATAATTATAATGGTGGTGGTGATATTGGTGATGATGATGATTCTGCTGCCGATGACGATGATGGTGGTGGTGATATTGGTGATGATGATTCTGATGACGATGACGATGGTGGTGGTGGTGATATTGGTGATGATGATTCTGCTGACGATGACGATGGTGGTGGTGGTGATCGCGTACCCTATTCGCTCTTGCTCCTGGCTCTCCATGCGCTCCGCCCGCGCCATCACCTCCTGGATGATTCTCCTCTCCTCCTCCGTGAGCTCCACCTGCGGGAGGGTGGGGCCCGGCGGCTCGGGTGGGGGGCCCCCGAATCTGGGGGAGGGGGTTGAAGGGGCGTCACGGTGGCTATGAGATGTTGACTACCTCACCTGGTACGCAGGAGGTCGTGGGTTAGATCCCGACCCTGACGCCTGCTGCTGTTTATTTGGAGTTTGCATCTCTCTCTCTCTCCTCCCGTGGTCGCGTGGATTTTTCTCCGGGTCCTCCGGTTTTCCCCTCCACATTTCGAATCAACGTCACGCGTTTCGAGTATTCGGCTGCTAGAAATTTCCACGCGATAAGCCAACTCCGTTTAAGCTATAATTTGTGATCGGCAGGTCGCTTCTGAAGAAAAGAGCTGCGTAGCGAAGTGAGCCCTTACCTGGCAAACTAAAAAAATTGTTTAGTTGAGTCGGGATTTTTGGCGGTGGTTACAGGGAGGAGGAGAGAGGTTGCTTCCGTTACCAAGCCAAGCCACCTTTGTACAAAGGTAACGGTTGTGCTACGGCTACAACTGCGTCACGGTGGCGTGGAGAGATTCTATCTCCAGCGCCTGGCACGCAGGACGAGCGCGTGGGTTCGATCCCGGGCCCTGACTCCTCCTCACTCCACTCCCAGTTCCTCCCTTCCTCCCCCGCGTCGTCTCCACTCGCTCACCTGTCCTCACTCGCAGCCCTGAGCAGAGAGAGACAGAGGAGTTGAAAGAGAGGGAGGGAGAGAGCGAGAGAGGACACACAGACAAAGTTGATGGTCACATTGGAGCGATGAGAACGGATAAGTTGCCATCGTGTTGGGGGGGTGGTGGGGACTGATTGACTTCCCACAAAATGTTACTCGTTTTTATCGACCACCTACCCATGCCCGATGTGTTTAAAGATAAAGACAAATACCCCCCCCCCCCCCCCACGTATAGCATCAATAGACTGTTGAAGCGAGTGCTGTTAGATTGTGGGTGGCGAGCACCACGCCCGGTCGCCTTTGTCTCCCGAGTTGCGATGTTTTTACACACCGCATCAGCTACTCAATTTGAGGCTGAGTCGACCTAGGGGAGGCCCAGGACCGGTTCGGATAGATATTCGCCACTGTTCTTGGTCGTGAGCGGGAATTGAACGCGGGTCGTGGAGCGGGAATTGAACGCGGGTCGCCGGGTTCGCCCCCACGTGTACCTACCCACACAAGCGTACACCCACCCACCTACCCACCTGGTCCCAACAACACCCACCCACCTGCTCCCACTGTCACCCAACTGCTTCCACCGACAATGCACCCCCCCCACCCACCTGCTCCCACGGGCCTGCTCCCATCTGCTGATACCACATAACTGCTCCCACCTGCTCCCACCACGTTACCTGCTTCCACCTGCTCCCACCACGTTACCTGCTCCCACCTGCTCCCACCTGCTCCCACCACGTGACATGCTCCCACCTGCTCCCACCTGCGCCCACCACGTGACCTGCTCCCACCTGCTCCCACCTGCGCCCACCACGTGACCTGCTCCCACCTGCGATCACCACGTTACCTGCTCCTGAGTGCGCCCGGGTGTCGGTCTGGGGAGCCGCCCCATCGCTCCCCGACCTCGCTGAAGGCGCGGCCTCCCATGCCTCCCCTGGGCCGCCCTGGCATTCCTGACATGCGAACACAAAGACAAAGATCCCCCGTATAGCCTCATCAAACTGTTGGGGCAAGTGTTGTCAGCGAGCACTTCTTATTAAGTCCGGAACGGCACACGAGATGGTGGGTTGGCTAGCACCACGCCCGGCCGCCTTTGTCTCCCCAGTGGTTTACACACATCACCAGGTACTCATTTCAAGCTGAGTCGACCTAGGGGAGGCCCATGACCGGTTCAGATAATCGTCACTGGTGTTGGTGGCCGTGAGCTGGAATCGAACTCGGGTCGCCGGGTTCGTAGCGCAGCGTAGCGCTAACCGCTACACTCCCCACTATAACACACACACGCACCTGCACACATTCATAACGAATAGGAGGAGTATTTAGTCTCGCCGAGTGTGCTTGATGGTTCTCCGGTGATGATGATAATGATGATCATCATGATGATGATCTATAACATGGATTTACGTTCGTGTCATGTCCTCCATGTCTCACGTGACACGAGTCGTCATCGTTTTTGTAAACGATTTCTCTTTGCTTCATTGCTTTTTATTTTTGTGTCAACGTGTTTTTGTTTTTTGCTGACCCAGGTCACGCCTGCAAGAGGAAAAAAAAATCTACTCCATTCCAGTTTCCGATTTAGCACGGTTGGCCCCGTATGGTGCAAAAGAAATTCAATTTACATACATTGATGACTGACGCTTGTGTTGCGCCCGAAACGTGATTTATTTTATTTTCTACCTACGTGACTTTACCGAAAGCACCAAAGAGTAAACATACATTGTTTTACAATTGTTTTTATTGTACCAGGTAAGGGCCCATTGATCCGTGTGGCTCTTTGTCAGAGGCGACGTGGCAATCACAAGTGATAGTTCAACGACGTGGCAATCACAAGTGATAGTTCAACGACGTGGCAATCACAAATGATAGGCTTATCGCCTGGAAATTGCCTCGAAGCGCGTGGCGCTGATTCTAAACGTGGAGGGGGGAAACCCGGAGGAAGACCCCGAGAAGAAATCCACGCAACCACGTGGAGAGACGGAGAGAGACGCAAAGACTCAAACTCGACAGGGGGCGTGAGTGTCGGGATCGAACCCACGTCCTCGTGTATAAATAACAAACAGCCTGTAGTCTCCCTATAGAGTTTCTCGCCTGGTTCAACAAAACGCAACTTGATAATTTTCACCGGCAGCAGCAGTTTTACCCGGCAAGTCGTTGGGCATTGACTGATCGATTGCTCTACGCACGCGTCGCCTCCAATAGAGATGCGAGCTGCAGTGCGGTGAGGTCAATGGCTGGGGAGGCACTGGCTTTTCGTGTCAGAGCCAGATTCACACACTGAGGGGGCGTGGTCTCGCGGAGGGGGCGTGGTCTCACGGAGGGGGGCGTGTTAGACACGTCCCCCTCAGTGAGGCAGATGAGATAGCTGCCTCCCTTGGTGCTTTTTCATTGCAGTTTCATGACGAGATCAGCGAGCCTGAATATCTTTATACACGTACGTGAAATAAGTTACCTGGAGTATGGAAGGCGAGGACATGAAATGAAGGGGTCTACAAACATTACATTGGTGACATACTGAGATAGTAACAGGCACGCGCTTATTGCCCGCGCTCCATCCAGTTACTGAGGGGTTGCGCAATCAGAGGGGAGGCTGAGCTCGTCGCTGCCTCACCTCTCGTCTCTTCCTGTATTTGCAGCGGAGCTCCGCAAATTTAGCGATTTTGACTATACAAATGATTGGAATCGTACAGAAATGACATTTATAACACAGATCAGTGGAAAAATCTTAATATTTATTTCATTTGATCTTTTTTTTTTACTTTTCGTAACAACTATTTTCCCCTGACCGCACGTCCCTGGTGAGCCGTGGGGAGGGGGGCTCAGGTCTCCCCCCTGCGCCCCCCCCCATAGCCGAGCTCAGCGGTCTCCAGCCAGTGGGGGGCATTCCACATTCCTATCGCGGGAGTAAGTGGGGGCTTGGTTCGAGATTAGTGGGGGTGTGGAATTCGGACGAGATGATGTCAGTGCGAAGTGCTTGGGGTGATGTGAAGGAGGAGAGAGATGAGTGATTTCTGCTTGGTGAGGATAATGTTGGAAGAGGAGTGTGATTTAGCACAACGCAGTAACGATGATGATGGGGGGTAGTGGTGATGATTGGGGTGGGGGGGTAGTGGTGATGATGGGGGTGGGGGGGGGGGGTAGTGGTGATGATGAAGAGGGTAATGAGGAAGTTGTGGACTGCAAGGAGGGGAAGTAGTTGTGATGGTGGTGGTGATGATGATGATGATGGTGGTGGTGGTGATGCTGGTGGTGATGGTGGTGATGATGATGGTGGTGGTGGTGATGGTGGTGGTGATGATGGTGGTGGTGATGATGGTGGTGGTAGTGATGATGGTGGTGGTGATGATGGGGGTGGGGGGTAGTGGTGATGATGAAGAGGGTAATGAGGAAGTTGTGGAGTGCAAGGAGGTGAAGTAGTTGTGATGGTGGTGGTGATGGTGATGGTGGTGAGTGTGAGGACGGATATCCCCCCATTCGCCGCCTCCGTCTCATATTCGATTGTGCCCCACTGAGGGTTCGAGTGAGGCCTCAGACTCATGACAGTCGCACTCGGATAAACACTCCGAGAGAGACAGAGAACAAAGACAAAGATCCCCCCTATAGCCTTAACAGACTGTTGGGGCAAGTGCTGTTAGCGAGCACCTATGAGGGCCGCAACGGCACACGAGGGGGTGGGTGGCCAGCACCACGCCCATCCCCCTTTGTCTCCCCAGTGGCGATGTTTACACACCGCGCCAGGTACTCATTTGAAGCTGAATCAACCTAGAGAGAGGCCGAGGACCGATTCAGAAAATCGTCACTGCTGTTGGCCGTGAGCGAGAATCGAACCCGGGTCGCCGGGATTGTAGCGCAGCGTAGCGCTAACCACTGCACCACCGCTCCCCAGGCACGGACGCAGCCACACAGACAGACACACCGAGACACTCGGAGACAGACAGACAGAACTCCCGCCCGACCACGTCAAACAAAATACGCAGAGCTGTCCTGCCCCCCTGCCCCCCCCTCCACCTACCCGCCCCCCCCCCCCACCCCAAACATCTCGCCCAATGTAACAGATCAATAACTGGAAGCACGCAATTAGTTCCTGCTGCATCGGCTTCTCGCCGCCGTCATCAATGACTCGAGGCATCGTAGAGAGCAAACCACCACCACAACCACCACTACCACAACCACCACTACCACAACCACCACCACAATCTTGCTGCGGTGTGCACTGCGAACCCGGCTACCCGAGTTCGAATCCCGCCCACGGCTAACATCAGTGGCGAGCGATGGACTGTAAATATCGACACAGCTCGCTCTGGGCACCCCACACACCCCCCTCAGCCACCCCCTCGGCCAAGGGGCCGGCCCAGGACCGGCTCGGACGATCGTCACCGGTGGTGGCCGTGAGCGGGAGTCGAACTCGGCTCTTCGGGTTCGCAGCGCGTTGAGCCGACCGCTGCGATGCCGCTCCCCGCGGCGCGCAAAGATCCCCCCTCGTTTCTAGACGGCGTGGGACAGACTGTCGGGGGCAAGTGCTGTTGGCGAGCGCCTAACGAAGGCCGGCACGGCACACGAAGGGGCGGGTCGCCAGCACCACGCCCGGGCCGCCTTTGTCTCCCCAGTGGCGATGTTGACACACAGGAGCCAACGCAAACACAATCGCGCGCGCGCATTCTCAATGTATTTGCGAAGCACGCGGCCGAGTGAACACGCAGCACCCTCACACCTCATCCCCCCCCGCCTGCCTCCTCTTCCCTCCCTCCTCCTCCTCCATCTCTTGATCTCCCCGGCACGGCGTTGACCACGCCGTTCTAGGCGAGGGTTTTCCCTCCTCGACGATAGCGGGCGACAACAAACGACGCGCAAGTGGGGGCTGGGGAGGGTTCGATCCGTCTCCCCTCCCCGCCCTCCACCCACCACCCCCCTAAATCTTGGGCATCGATCCGTGGCAGAAACTGCAAAAGGGCAACTTGGAGTCCACCAGGGGCGTCGTTTACATTCCGGAATCCATCTGCACCTGGCCTGACCCATCAGCCGTCTCCCCTTTGGGGCGGCTCAGCCGGAATTGTTTGAATTTTAACGACGCAGATCTTGTTGTGTGATGCCGCGGTGTGTGGGTGGGAGAGGTGACACGGGGTGAGGATTGTTTTATTTGTGACTAATGATGATGATGATGAATTGATACCGCTGCTGATGATGATGATAAATTGATACCGCTGAAGATGATGAATGAATACCTCTGGTCATGTGTTGTTTGCTGCTGCTGCTAATGATGACGATTGTGACGACAGCGTTGGTGTTGCGTCTGTTGATGATGACGGCGATTATAATGATGAAAGTAACGATTCTTAAACGAATGTTGCTGATGATTATAATGATCATCATGAATATGATGATTATAATGATCATCATGATGATGCTGAGTCATTTATATATATATAATTTGCAGAAATTCCTTTCCCGGAGGGGACGGATAGGAGGGGAGGAGAGCTGCGAGATGAGAATGCCCCCTACCCCCTCCTCTTTAACCCCCCCCCCCAAAGACAAAGATCCCCCGTATAGCCTTAAACAGACGGTTGGGGCAAGTGCACCTGTGAAGGCCGGGATGGCACACGAGGGGGTGGGTGGCCAGCACCACGCCTCGGCTCAGCCTCAAATGAGTACCTGGTGCGGTCTAAAAAGAAATAATCGCCACTGGCGAGACAAAGACGGTCGGGCGTGGTGCTGGCCACCCACCCCCTCGTGTGCCGTTCCGCCCTTCGTAGATGCTCACTAACAGCACTTGCCCCAACAGTTTGTTAAGGCTACACGGGGGTGCTTTGTCTTTGTTGTCAATAATGATGATGGTAGTTTTCAGTAGTATGACAAATAAGCTGCGTTATATCACAATGAAGCTGACGATTCACGATGATGTGTATAGCTACCCGTGATGACCATGATGACCATGATGATCATGATTTGGATGCTATTTCTCTTGCTGCTTGTTCTCTTCATAACGGCGATGACGATTCACCCGATAAGCTATCGAACCCTAACCCGAACCGAAATAACATTTCACGCAAGCTCCACTGAACCGTCAAAATAATTCCGTCAAAATCCGCTCGTAAACTCAAGTACCCATCTCTCTCTCGCGTGCAGGGGATGCGAAACGGCGCGGGTCTGGCCTCCGTGGAGCAGTGGATAGAGAATGTCGTGCCTGTGTGTAATCTACGAGCGCAGACACCCTGCACTGTGAAGCAATCGGGCCGCGGTGTCGCTCCATAATTTATGTCGCCTCGACAGAGACGCGTGCACTCGGCACGCAACGCGACTAGCAATGCGGTGCAGACACAGAGACACGTGGTCACACAGAGACACCGCACACAGACAGAGACACGTGGTCACACAGGAACACCGCACACAGACAGAGACACGTGGTCACACAGGGACACCGCACACAGACAGAGACACGTGGTCACACAGGGACACCGCACACAGACAGAGACACGTGGTCACACAGGGACACCGCACACAGACAGAGACAGACACACACAGAAAGACACACACACAGGATAAAGACAAAGATCCCCGTTATATCCTTAACATTGGGGCAAGTGATGTTCGCGAGCACCTGTGAAGGCCGTCACGGTCCAATAAGGGGTGGGTGAAGAGCATCACGCCCGACCGCCTTTGTCTCCCCAGTGGCAATGTTTTAACACGCCGCACCAGGTACTCATTTTAGGCTGAGTGGACCTAGGATCAGTTCAGATAATCGTCACTAGTGTTTGTGGCCCTGAGCGGGAATCGAACTCGGGTCACCGGGTTCGTAGCGCAGCGTAGCGCTCACCGCTACACTAACCACGACTGCGTCACCGCCCCCCCCCCCCCCCCACACACACAACAAAGACAAAGATCCCCCGTATAGCCTTAGCATAATGTTGGGGCAAGTGGTGTTGGCGAGAAGCACCTCTGAAGGCCGGTATCGAACTCGGGTCGCCGGGTTTCGTAGCGCAGCGCGCTCACCGCTCCACTAATCACGACTGCACCACCGCTCCCCACACGCACGCACGCACACACACGCACACATGCACACACGCACACTCGTTCACTCACACCAGCACGTGTGCGGAGGGAGCGACCCGCGCGGGGAATCGATGCTGAATGAGAGCGTAGAGCGTGAAAATGAAAATGAATGCAGCAGAAATGTTTTGGCATTCACTTGCGACGGCGCGCGGCGGATAATTTGATTTTAACGAGGCGTGCGACCCCCCCCCCACCCCGCCCCCCACTGTCTCTTGCATCCAGGTCAACTCGCTCTCCCCTCCCCAAAGAGCCCTCCCCACCCAGGTCCTCTCTCTGTTCCTGCCCAGGTCCTCCATGCCCCCGCCTCCCAATCCAGGTCCTCTCTGCCCCCCCCCCCACCCAGGTCCTCTCTGACTGATTGGCCGGGTGTGCCGCTAGGTTGAGCTATGGACCCGACCGACGGACGCATTTGTTGAGTTCAATGAGACAGGGGCGGCGTTCATTATTTTGCGTTCTGTTCGCGGTGGCATCCGTCGGCGAATCACCGCAACATTCTCACTCGCCTGGCGCTCCTCACACGCGGGACGATTGACAATCCATCAGCTGGCAAGGAGCTCGGCCGATCCGCTGCTGGAGGAAAGCCTCCCCAAGCCGCCACGAATCTCCCACGGTCCTGTGACGTAATGTGTGGCTCCCTGGATACATAGGTCATTGTTATACGTTTTTAATATTCTTATGAGTATTAAGTGTTCTGACCTCGCCCAGTGACGTGACTTATCGTGTTTATTTACTTATTCGGAGATACATTTGAATCATGATATATTTACCCAGCAGATATCGAACCGAGTTCGCGCTTTATGCGAGCGGGCAATGCTCGATCGCCGTACAGATGGAAAGAGCTGGCGATCGGTCCACGCTTTGCTGCTGTACTGCCTTGTCGGATAGGAAGGGAGTTTCCCAACATCTGTCCGGTGATCCACCAAATCTCGCTGCTGCCTCCACAGCGCTGGGTGACAGACAGCCACCGTGCAGCAGCAAAGCTGCCACCACCACCACACACAAAGATCCCCCCTATAGCCTTAACAGACTGTAGGGGCAAGTGCTATTAGCGAGAACCTATAAAGGCCGGCACGGCGCACGAGGGGGTGGGTGGCCAACACCACGCCCTTTGTATTTACAAAGGGCGCACCAGGTACTCATTTGAGGCTGAGTCGACCTAAGGGAGGCCCAGGACCGGTTCAGACAATCGTCACCACAACCACCACCACTACCAAAAGCACCACCACCATGCGAATGTTCGCGTCGCCTCTTCACAGCTCAGCCATCGCCAGCCGAGCTGAGCTCCCCACGACCGCCGCACAGCCATTACCACTCTCGCTACACGGTCTCTCACTCGCCCACTCTCCCTCCTTCCCTCTCTCTATCTTTCTCTCTCCCTCCCTCTCTCTCTCTTTCTCTGTCAATAGAGAATGCGAGGGCACGGAGCTGGCGATGGGAGGGAGAGGAGGAGGAGGAGGAAGGAGGGGGCAAGGCGGGTTGCGGACATCACGGGAAGACGCGGCAAGGAATTGGCATGGTGGTGGTGGTGGTTGTGACGAAAGTAATAATGATGGGAATAGGAGTAGTGATGGGAGCGGTTGATGGTAATAGGAGTGGTGATGGTAATTAGAGTGGTGGTGGTGGTGGTGGTGGGAGCGGTGATGAGAGTGGTGGTGGTGGTGGTGAGAGCTATGATGGTGATGGGACTGGCGATGGTGGTGATGATGAGTGTGGTGATGAGAGGGGTGATCGGAGTGGTGGTGGTATTTAGAGTGGTGGTGGTGATGGGAGCGGTGATGGTGATGGGAGTGGTGATGGTGGTGATGGGAGTGGTGGTTATGGGAGCAGTGATGGTGATGGGAGTGGTGGTGGTGGTAATGGGAGTCGTGATGGTGATGGGAGTGGTGGTGAGAGTGGTGGTGGTGATGGGAGTGGTGGATATGGGAGCGTCTCTCATCCTCGCGGTGCTCCCACGCCCGACCCCTCCGCCCCCGTTGTCTGGCGAGTTATTTATTTAATTAATTGATTTATTGACTAATTTGTTTAATTACAAATTGAGTTTTTTTAAACTGCACTCTGGTGACGTCACCGCGCATTCACCCGAGGGTCGATCTGCGGTGATGGTGGTGGGGGCGGTGATGGTGGTAGTGGTGGGGGCGGTGATGTATGTACGTATGTTGAAATTCTTTAGCACCCTATGTAGGCCAACCGTGCTAATTGGAGGTGACGGTGGTCGAGGCAGTGATGGGGATGATGGCGGTGATGGTGGTGGTGGAGGCGGTGATGGTGGAGGCGGTGATGGTGAAGAGTTCGATTCCCGCTCACGGCCAACAACGGTGACGATGATCTGAATCGGAGCTGGCCCTCCCCGAGATCGACTCGGCTTCAAATGAGTACCTGGCGTGATGTGTAAACGTCGCCATTCGGGAGACAAAGGCGGCCGGGCGTAGTGCCGGCCACACACCCCCTCGTGTGCCGTGCCGGCCTTCAAAGGTGCTCGCTAACAGCACTTGCCCCGACAGTCTGCGAAGGCTACACGGGGGATCTTTATCTTTATCTCTGGCGGTGGTGGTGATGGTGGAATTGTGGTCAGGCAGGGGCTGGCGAGGTTGGGTGAGGGGGGGGCACTGGGGAAATTAAACGGGGGTCAAACAGGGTGCTGCACGCGTTGGGGGCAGCCAGAAATAACGCGCCAGGCGTGGGGGCAGCCCGCGGGGGTCTGTTCACGCGGTGGCTGAATTAATTGTCTTTATTTATTGCAACGATCAACTTAATAATTAGCAGCATGCATACCACCATCATCACCACCATCACAAACAACAACAACAACAACCGCCATTCGCCACTAACTGGCGGTGACGTCACAACGGCGCTTGTGCCAGGCTAGGTGCACGTTGAGGCCACGTGAAGTGTCGAACGCCCGCTGGCAGGAGGTCACGGGGCAGACCCAGCAGGTACCACGGGTCGACTCACTGAGATGATGAGATGACTGGCTGATGCACCATCTGTGCCCCCTACTGTGCCAACTTGCTGTGTTTTAGCCACCCGGCGCTCAGCTCGTTGTTGTGAGCGTCGCTCCTCCGCCCTCTGTTGTTGTTGGAGGGCGACTGCCTCCAACTGCCCAGTAGCGTCATTAACGAGCCTCTTCCACAGAGGCCGATCTTGACACCGCTGGTACCAGTCATCGGCAAGTCCACTCAGCTCCACATCCTCATAAACCACATCACTCCATCTCTTCTCTAGCCCGTCCCGTGCTCGTTTAGCCCCCTCGATCCGGCCGAACAAAAGCTGTTTGGGCATGCGGTGATTGGGCATGCGGGCTCACCGATGGGACTGTGTCCAGATTTTTCGAGGATTTGTGAGCTCCTCACACAATCCAGCCTGGTTAAACCCGATTGATTCGGAGTGAGACCTCTGCTGTTAAACCGAAGCCGGTCATGAACACACTGCGAAGGTATGGGAAACTCTCCACTCTCTCCACAACTGCCCCATCACCGATTGGGAGATGTGGGGGTGGAGTGCCCGATGGTACAAAATACCCAGGCAGGCGATTCGTTTTGGTGGGGCTGATGGTAAGGCCCCACCTCTTTGTGGCACACTACAGTTTCAGCAGCAGCGCCTCCAACTTCTCCTCTGAGTGAGCCGCAATTACCAGGTCATCGGCATACATAACGTGGTTGACCAATAGGGAGCCATCCCTTGACCGCACCCGGGCATCGATCAGCCTCCCATTGTATCTGTACCAGATGGGGACGATGCCAACCCCAGTCGCAAGCGATGATGAAATTCTCGCTTGCAACTTCCATCAGCTAGCTGAAACCAGGCCACCTTAGGGTGGAATTGGGTCCTGGGTGTACACCCACCACCGGAGTGGAAGAATGGCAGGCGCATCTTACAGATGACAAGTCGATGGTCAGAGGGCAGATCAGCTCCACGGTAGGTCCTGGTGTCAAGGACATGGGCTCGCATCCGCTGGTCCGTCATTATGTAGTCCAGCAGATCTTCTTGCTTGTACCCGGCATGCATCCATGATGTTGTGTGGATGCGCCGATGCCGGAACAGAGTGTTGGTAATTACAAGCCCATGGGCTGCACAAAAATCTAGCAGCCTCTTACCGTTATTATTGAGCTGATCTGGCCCATGCCTTACAATCACTCCAGACCAGGTGCCAGCATCATGACCAACTTGGGCATTGAAGTCACCCAACAAGATGACTCTATCCCGAGGGGCCACTTTAGCCAGCACCTGTGACAGGAGGTCATAGAAGGCATCTGACTTATCAGCCTTGCCTGCATCCCTCCACGGATGTTAGTCTTCAGTGGGGGCATAAGTAACCACGACCATGGTCCACCGGACCTCCTGAATGCCACAGAGATCCAGGTGGTACCGGTCCAGCTCCCGACATAGAAGTGGCAGCCTCTCCTCCGCAATGAGCGTTCGAACTTTCCACGTGGCCACATGTAGTGACTTTTTGTTGTTTCTGGAGGAGCCCCGAGGGTAAAGATTCAATCTCCTGGCTCCGCCAGATGGGGTTTGACCAGGAGACGTTATAGACGCCTGTCCCCCCGGAGCCTCCGGCACAAGCTTATTAATTAGATATTTTTCACGTGGTTTAGTGGTAATTTATTGAAGGTGGAGGGGTTACCAGCCCCTCGCACCCGTCCAGAGCCCCCATTTAGCCGCTGTTGTGGTCACAAACGCCCTGAGGGGAGAGGGCTAATCAGAATTGGCCCTCCCCCACTGGTGTTGGTGGACCGTGAGCGGGAATCGAACTCGGGACTATGCCCGGTCACATGGTGCAGCGCGCTAACCGCTGCACCACCGCTCCCCATCAATCGCTTCCTGCTAGCAAATTCACTCCCCGCAGTCCGTGAGGCTGCTGCTGATCAGATTTATTTGATTTTTATTTTACAAGCAAAACAAAACCCGCCGGGAATCTCAGGAAATCATTCGCGGTGTGTGTCTCACAGGAACACGCTGTGCCCCCCCACCCTCCACCCCTACCCCGCTCCCCCCATACACCTTCCGCTCCCCCCAGCTGCCCTCCTCCGCCCTCACCATCCATCACACGCAACCCCATAAAGATGCATTTTCCGGGAAGCGCCGTGCGGAGTCGGGGTCGCTATAATTACAACCCGGATCTCCCCGCCTCCACGCTGCCACCAGCAGAAACATCGGCGCGCCCTCCACCCTCCCCCCCACACCCCTCCCTCCACACACCCCTCCCCACACCCCTCCCTCCACTCCCCTCCCTCCACTCCCCTCCCTCCACACCCCTCCCCACACCCCTCCCCACACCCCTCCCTCCCCACACCCCCCTCCCCACACCCCCCTCCCCACACCCCCTCCCCACACCCCTCCCCACACCCCTCCCCACACCCCTCCCCACACTCCTCCACTATAAATGATCCCCCGGCTCCACCAAGTGCCGGGGAGACGCCCTCCCGGGGACCCCCGCCCCTCGGCACTCCGTGTGCCACTTTCAAAAATTATTCTTTACAAAATCATTCTCTCTGCGATGTTACCCCCCCCACACACACACCCCAACCATCTCCTTCCTCTCCTCCCTCTCTTCTCTGACCACCTCCCTCTGTCCCCTCCCTCTCTTTCTGTCTGTCTCTGTTCTGGCTTATCCATGCAAGTGTCCCTCTCTCACTCTTTTGTTTTTTCACGATCAGAGGAAACAAGAAGATGCTCGGTGTAGTCGGCACTTTGCTTCGTTCATCATTTCGTTTTTTTCTTCATGCTTTGCTTTATGTGCCCCCCCCCCTTTTTTAAACGAAAGATGTCACGCTCTGCTCTCCTCCTTCTTACCCCTTCCCTCTCTCTCTACCCCCTCTCACTCTCTCTTTGTCTCCGTTTTTCTCCGAATCTCTCTCCCTGTAGCTCTCTCTCACACTTTATTTATTTAACCCCCCCCCCGCCTCTCTCCCTTCACCTATTTCACATTCTCTCTCGTTTCCTCAATTTCTCTCTCTCCGCATCTCTCATCGTCTCTCGCTTTCTCCCACATTCATAATCCCAGGTTGCCCACCACCGCTCCCTCCCTCGTCTCTCTCTCCCTCCCCAGTCTCCCTCCCCCGTCTCTCTCTCCCTCCCCACCGCTCCCTCCCCCGTCTCTCTCTCCCTCCCCACCGCTCCCTCCCCCGCTCTCCTCCCTCCCCCGTCTCTCTCTCCCTCCCCACCGCTCCCTCCCCCGTCTCTTCTCCCTCCCCCGTCTCTCTCCCTCCCCCGTCTCTCTCCCCTCCCCCCGTCTCTCTCGCCCTCCCCCACCGCTCCCTCCCCCCGTCTCCCTCCCTCCCCTGTCTCTCTCTCTCCCTCCCCACCGCTCCTCCCCGTCTCTCTCCCTCCCCGTCTCTCTCCCTCCCCCGTCTCTCTCTCCTCCCCCGTCTCTCTCCCTCCCCCGTCTCTCTCCCTCCCCCGTCTCTCTCCCTCCCCCGTCTCTCTCCCTCCCCCGTCTCTCTCTCTCCCCCCGTCTCTCTCCCTCCCCCGTCTCTCTCCCTCCCCCGTCTCTCTCCCTCCCCCGTCTCTCTCTCTCCCCCGTCTCTCTCCCTCCCCCGTCTCTCTCCCTCCCCCGTCTCTCTCCCTCCCCCGTCTCGCTCCCTCCCCCATCTCGCTCCCTCCCCCGTCTCCCTCCCTCCCCCGTCTCTCTCCCTCCCCACCGCTCCCTCCCCAGTCTCCCTCCCTCCCCACCGCTCCCTCCCCGCCTCCCACCTCTCTCTCTGGATTCCCGGTCCCGTAATTAAAGGGACCCGCAGCAGCAATGCGAACACGAGGCCGAGGGGACTCTGTGAGCCGCGGACACCTCGCGTGCAACGAGCCACGAGGCCGCACATCCCCGGGGTCGTCATTTGACTCGTCTACAGACACAGACAAAGATCCCCCGCGTAGCCTCAACATAACAAGTCGGGGCAAGTGCTGTTAGCGAGCACCTACACGGGACGTGTTGGCTCCACAGAAGCAAATTCACAAAGCGAATGCAATGACGGCCCTCTGGATGAACGCTTCCCCATGGCGTGACATGACCATACTTCACCACGCCAGTCAATGCGGGTTGGTTAGAGGAGGTGGTGGGGGTAGGGGGGGGAGGTAGGGGGGGGTACCCGTGCAGTACCGGTTCGGAGATGTCACGAATCCACCAAAGTGGTTAGCCGCGGCCCGGAATCTAACTGGGATGGCCGGGTTTGTAGGCCGTGCAGCGCGCTCCCGTGCACAGGGAGGGCTCTCTGCACCGTCTCTCTCTCTCTCCAGGTGGCGACCACGTGGTGTGCGGCGTGGCAACCGAGCCCCACGCTCTACCCGTGCATCTCTCTTTTCTCTCTCTCTCTCTCCCCACGTATCTCTTTCTCGGTGCATCTCTAACCCCGTGCATCTCTCTCTATCCATGCATCTCTCCCCACACCTCTCTCCCCGTGTGTGCCTCTCTTCCCACACCTCTCTGTCTCTCTCCGCTCGTCTCGCCGCGGCTCATTAAGGCGCAGATGTCGCTGTGGTTTTAACGCGGAACGATTCACACCTCTGAGCAGAGAGCGAGCCGAGCTACAACGCGAGCAGCAGCAACTACAGCAGCTGTAGCAGCAGCAGCAGCAACTACAGCAGCATTTGGAACAGGGGCAGCAGCAGCAGCTACAGCAGCAATAGCAACAGGGGCGGCAGCAGCAACAATAGGAATGCGATCATCATCATTACTGAGCGATAGTAGAGCCTTGACATCAAAGGTAGCAGCTGTTGTAAGCGCAGCTCACGAATCTCCCTGCAATGTTAATCACGACCACCAACACGACCACCAACACCACCACCAACACGACCACCAACACGACCACCAACCACGGCTAGCACCACCACCAGCAGTAACACGAGCACTGTCATCAACCACCACCAACCACCATAATCACCACCATTCAACCACCAGCACCATCATCACCACCACCAATCCACCACTACTATAATCATCACCACCACCATTCACCCACCAGCACCATCATCACCACCACCAATCCACCACCACTATAATCATCATTACCACCATTCACCCACCAGCACCACCAGCACCACCACCAACCCACCACCACTATAATCATCATCACCACCATTCACCCACCAGCACCACCATCATCACCACCAATCCACCACCACTATAATCATCATCACCACCATTCACCCACCAGCACCACCATCACCACCACCAACCCACCACCACTATAATCATCATTACCACCATTCACCCACCAGCACCACCAGCACCACCATCACCACCACCAACCCACCACCACTATAATCATCACCACTATTCATCCACCAGCACCACCATCATCACCACCAATCCACCACCACTATAATCATCATCACCACCATTCACCCACCAGCACCACCATCATCACCACCAATCCACCACCACTATAATCATCATTACCACCATTCACCCACCAGCACCACCATCACCACCACCAACCCACCACCACTATAATCATCATCACCACCATTCACCCACCAGCACCACCATCATCACCACCAATCCACCACCACTATAATCATCATCACCACCATTCACCCACCAGCACCATCATCACCATCACCAACCCACCACCACTATAATCATCATCACCACCATTCACCCACCAGCACCATCATCACCACCAATCCACCACCACTATAATCATCACCACCACCATTCATCCACCAGCACCACCATCACCACCACCAACCCACCACCATTCACCCACCAGCACCATCATCACCACCACCAACCCACCACCACTATAATCATCACCACCATTCATCCACCAGCACCATCACCACCACCAATCCACCACTAAAATCATTATCACCACAACCACCATGACCAATGTGCGACCCTAAAACGTGGGGATTTATTTTGGGAGGCAGTGAGACGAGGGCCGACGGTTGTGACATCAATTATTTAGCAGGGAACAAACAAACAAAAGACAAAGATCTCCCGTATAGCCTTAACAGACTGTTGGGGCCAAGTGCTGTGAGCGAGCACCTATGAAGGCCGGCATGGCACACGAAGGGGTGGGTGGCCAACACCACGCCCGGCCGCCTTTATCTCCCTAGTGGCGATGTTTACCACACATCTCACCAGGTACTCATTTGAGGCTGAGTCGACCTAGGGGAGGCCCGGGACCGGTTCAGATAACCGTCACCGGTGTTGGCCTGGAGCGGGAATCGAACTCGGGTCGCCGGGTTCTTAGCGCAGCGCGCTAACCGCTGCTGCACCACCACTCCCCGCGTACACACACACACACGTGCACACACACACGTGCACACACACACACGCTCACGTGCACGCACGCACACACACGTGCACACACACACGTGCACGCACACACACACGTGCACGCACACACACACGTGCACACACATTCACGAAGCACAGAACAAGACCCCCCCCCCCCCCCCGTGTAGGCAGCGCCCGCGCCGCGGGGACTCCGCTGCGCGCTTCATCCAGTCGCCTGCCACGCGCATCACTCACGCGGCCTCTGAGATATCCACAGTGGGCCTCTTCCTACCTCCTTGTCCTCGTCACCTCATCCTCCTCGTCACCTCCACCTGGTACCTCCTCGTTCCTCCTCCTCCGCGTACCTCTTCCTCCTGCTCCTCAACTATACTATTTTTGTTATTCCCCCGGGTAAGGGCCCACTGAGCGATGTCGCTCTTTTTCAAAAGCGACCTGGCCACACATTATAACTCAACGAAAGTGGGAATCTATATCAGCCACATCATCTAAACCCACGGTGAGTTTAGCCACCGTGATTATGATGGTGAGAGAGAGAGAGAGAGACACACAAACTCCACATATACAGCAGGCGTCAGGGTCAGGGTCGAACCCAATACCTCCTGTATACCAGGCGAGGGAGTTAACATCTCCTAGCCACCGTGATGATGATGAGAGAGAGACACGCAAGCTCCACATATACAGCATGCGTCAGGGTCAGGGTCGAACCCAATACCTCCTGCATACCAGGCGAGGGAGTTACCATCTCGCCATCATGGCTATCTCCTACTACCTCCTCCATCTACCTCGTGCTCTCTTCCTCCCGCTATATCCGAAGCTGCTGCTGCTACATCCACCCCCCTCCCATCGAGTCTCTCTCAGCTCAACTCGCCGCTCCAGCCAGCCTCGCTCAGTGGGACGGATCAGCGGGTGGACGCGGCGCCGGGCAGCGGTGCACCAAGGCCTCGTTGGAGGAAGAGTGGAGACCCCCCCCCCAAACTCCCATTATCCGATTAGCACGGTCGGTTTGCCTACGTACTGTGCGAAAGAAGTTCAACATACAAAGACAAAGATGCCCCGGAGAGACTTAACAGACCGTGTTAGCGAGCAGCACCTATGGAGGCCGGCACGGCACACGAGGGGGTGCGTCGACAGCACCACGCCCGGCCGCCTTTGTCTCCCCAGTGGCGATGTTTACACATCGCACCAGGTACTCATTTGAGGCTTAGTCGACCTAGGGGAGGCCCAGGACCGGTTCAGATAATCGTCACTGGTGTTGGCCGTGAGCGGGAATCGAACCCGGGTCGCTGGGTTCATAGCGCAGCGCTAACCACGACACCACCGCTCCGTACACACATACACGCACACACACATACAAACACACGTACACACACATACACACACACATACACACACAGACACACACACATTCACGCCGTCTCTCTGGCCGCTCAATTATTCTTTGCTATGAAGAAGGGTCATTGCCCGAAACGTCACCTATTATGTCACAACAACAACAACAAATCCACGTTGAAGGCTACCCCCGCGGTGTTATTGACGAATGTGAGGGTTGTGTTTTGTTATTATTTATCCGTGGGGGGTCGCCATTTCCCCCCTTGCTAACCCCCCCCCCTCCGCCTTACTGTGAAAGACCCAACATCCCTCTGGGGTTCGATCCCCCACGATGCTGCTCATGGCCCCCATCCCTAAACCGCATCACCCACTTCACGCATACGTGGCATCAGCAAATGCGGATACCCCGATGCACAAATGTGAAAAATACATTTTTTAAACTCCCCAGTAGTAGTGTGGCGACTGCAGTCATCCACAACAGAGAGCGTAGTAGCTTAGCACAGCGTGGAACGACGCAATGCCCCCCCCCCCCCCCCCGATCCACAAATACGAAGTAGGAGAGACATCACAGCGACCACGATGATGAAGATGCACGACTCGGACTGCGCTCCTCCGGACGCGGTCACCTGGGCTTCACCACCTGGACGTGAATGCCCCCCCCACCCCCCAGTCTGGAAATCTTTGCCCCCCCCCAACCTCCCAGACGTTTATACGATCGATTCCCTGCCCCCCGCCCCCCCCGCCCCCCCCCCCCGCCCCCCCCTCCCCCCCTGTTCAAGTTCAGGCTCATGACCTTTCCTTTATTTTCCCTTCTGCCTATGACTGACTGCCCCTCTCGACACGTCAACTAAATATTCGCACGGGCACCTGTGTGTGTGTGTGCAGCGTCCTAAGATGCGGTGCAATGTACACGCCGCACACATTCAAAGTGGTGTTGTATTTCATGTCTGTGTGTGGGTCTGTGTGTGGGTGTCTGTGTATCTGTGTGTGTATCTGTGTGTGTGTCTGTGTGTGGTAGTGTAGCGGTTAGCGCGCTGCGCTACGAATCTGGCGGCCCGAGTTCGATTCCCGCTCACGGCCAACATCAGTGACGATTATCCGAACCGGTCCTGGACCTCCCCTAGGTCGACTCAGCCTCAAATGAGTATTTGGTGCGGTGTTTAAACATCGCTACTAGGAAGACAAAGGCGGCTGAGCGTGGTGCTGGCCCACCCACCCCCCTCGTGTGCCGTCTCGGCCTTCATAGGCGCTACTCGCTAACAGCACTTGCCCCAACAGTTTGTTAGGGCTATAGGGGGGATCTTTGTCTTTGTCTGTGAGTTTGTGTGATGGGGAGCGGGATTGCCCTCTCACGACCAATAACAGTGGCGCATATTTGAGCCTCGGCTTTAAACGAGTACCTGGGGAGACAAAGGCGGCTGAGCGTGGTGCTGGCCACCCACCCCCCGTCCTCTGCTCCGGATCTTCGCCACGGTGCGAGGAGATGTTAGCTAGCTCACCTGGCCTACAGGAGGGCGTGAGTTTGAGTCCGACCCTGACGCCTGCTCGATATACAGGGCGCTTCAAATTGCTTTTAACACTTCTGAGAATTTGCAACAATGCCACGATAAATGTGCCTCCGGGCTCTGGAGACCACCTGGAGAAGATTCCAGGCACGCGTTGACAACGATGGCGAACAAGTGGAGACTGTGGAGTGCGCCTATTGGCGTCATCTGGTCCAACACCATGTGAGACTGGGCTCTAAGAAAAGCTGTCTCGGGTGTGGACCAATCAACTTAAAGGATAGTGAATACATTATCAGAGTTGTGTTTTTTTGTTTGCATTCCGACCGCAGGTATTGTGGTCAATGCAAACATGACTCCTTGTAAAAAAAGGTGTCAGTTTTGTTGCCAGATAAAAGGGTAAAAAACCAATTATCATATTTTGCTACTGGAAAAGAAGGTTCCAAAGGAAGTGGAGACTCTTTGACTTTTTGAAGCCATTAACATGACATTTGGTATCATGTTACAGTGTATTGTCCGCTCTTTTTCCATTAAAAACGATAGCCCCATGCAAGTGTTAACATTTTTGTGAAGCAGCCTGCATTCGGAGTGTACACCTCTCTCTCTCTCTCCTCCTCCAGGGTTTTTCCCCTCCACATTTCGAATCGACATCACGCGTTTACAGCATTTGGCCGCAATAAATGTCCACGTGAGGATGATGGCGATGATGACGATAAGCCACTTTCAGTTTCATTTCATTTTGTTTGGTATAGCCCTGTGAGCCATTCGGCTCTTGAATCGGACTCATGGTTGTGATCGGCAGGTTGCTTCTGAACAATGGAGGTGCAATCGTTTTCAAATCGGAGCTCGCTATCAGAGTCTCCCATGCGGCTACACGGGGGATCTTTGTCTCTTGCTTTTTAATCTTTGCGTTTGGCTCGGAGTTATTTCGTACTAGCGCTGTGTGCTTTATTATTAATGCTATGTCCCTTCCCGCCTAACAGTTCGTGTCCGCTGCGACATTGCTTGGGCACTTGCAAGGCTCTTAAATTATTCTCGCGCTGTCACTTCACTCCCCTCTTGGCTACCGCAGTCGCTCTCTCTCTCTCTCTCCTCCATCTCTCTCGCTCTCTCTCTCCTCCATCTCTCGTCAATCAACGCCACGGACTCCCCGAACGCTCGTCATCGCTGTCGTCTTGGCCCGAATCTCGTGGTCTCTGGGTTGGGTGTGAGGATCGTATTAATTATTTCCCACCGGCTCTTCCTACGCCTTGGCTTCTTTTTGTTGCGTTAAGTTTGCCGTCCTTCCGCCCGCACCTCCGATTATCACGGTTGGCTACGTACGGTACAAAAGAAGTTCACACACACACATCTCTCTCGAGTTTTGTTAGCGAGCGCCTATTAGGTAGGGATCTAGGTGGCAATTGCGACCGCAGCACTATAACGTGTTGACAAACACACACACGCACGCACACATAGACAAAGATCCCCGTATAGCCTTGAACAGACGGTTGGGGCAAGTGCGAGCACCTATGAAGGCCAGTACCACGCCCGACCGCCTTTATCTCCCTGTGGAGATAGTTACACACCGTATCAGGTACTCATTTGAGACTTAGTCGACCTAGGGGTGGCCCAGGACCGGTTCAGATATTCGTCACTGATGTTGGCCGGTGAGCGGGAATCGAACCCGGGCTCGCCAGGTTCGTAGCGTAGCGCGCGAACCGCTACACTACCGCCACACACACACAGCCCTACACACACAGCTCCACACACACACCGTCCTACACACACACACACAGCCCTACACACACACACACACAGCCCCCCACACACACACACACAGTCCTACACACACACAGTCCTACGAACACACACAGCCCTACACACACATCCTCACTAACACACAAAGCCCTACTAACACACACACACAGCTCTACACACACACAGCTCTACACACACATCCTCACTAACACACACACACAGCCCTACAGACACACAGCTCTACACACACATCCTCACTAACACACACACACAGCCCTACAGACACACAGCTCTACATACACACAGCTCTACACACACATCCTCACTAACACACACACAGCCCTACACACACACAGCTCTACACACACACAGCTCTACACACACATCCTCACTAACACACACACACAGCCCTACACACACACAGCTCTACACACACACAGCTCTACACACACATCCTCACTAACACACACACACAGCCCTACACACACACAGCCCTACACACACACAGCCCTACACACACACAGCTCTACACACACACAGCTCTACACACACATCCTCACTAACACACACACACAGCTCTACACACACACAGCTCTACACACACATCCTCACTAACACACACACAGCTCTACACACACACACAGCTCTACACACACACAGCTCTACACACACACAGCCTCACTACACACACACACAGCTCTACACACACATCCTCACTAACACACACATCCTCACTACACAGCTCTACACACACACAGCCCTACACACACACAGCTCTACACACACACACAGCTCTACACACACATCCTCACTAACACACACACACAGCTCTACACACACACAGCTCTACACACACACACAGCTCTACACAACACATAGCTCTACACAGACACACAGCTCTACACACACACACAGCTCTACACACACATCCTCACTAACACACACAGACACCAGGACGCGTTTAATATTTAAAGGGCTGCAGTGAGCGCGCAGCGCGTGCTCGCGGCGAATCGACTCCCGTGTCCACAGCGGTCGAGTTGACGCGGAGCGGGCTCGTTGTGCGTGCCCTGAACCTCGCTCCGTGCTCATGCGGCGTGTGCAGTGTGTGTGAAGAGAAAGGTGTGTGTGTGTGTGTGCAGTGTGTGTGTGTGAAGAGAGAGGTGTGTGCAGTGTGTGTGTGTGTGAAGAGAGAGGTGTGTGTGTGTGTGCAGTGTGTGTGTGTGTGTGTGCAGTGTGTGTGTGTGTGTGAAGAGAGAGGTGTGTGTGTGTGCAGAGATAGGTGTGTGTGTGTGGATAGGTGTGTGTGTGCAGTGTGTGTGAAGAGAGAGGTGTGTGTGTGTGAAGAGATAGGTGTGTGTGTGCAGTGTGTGTGAAGAGAGAGGTGTGTGTGTGTGCAGTATGTGTGAAGGGAGAGGCATGTGTGGTGTGTGCAGTGTGTGTGGTGTGTGCAGTGTGTGCAGTGTGTGCGTGTGCAGTGTGTGCGTGAAGAGAGAGATGTGTGGTGTGTGCGTGTGCAGTGTGTGCGTGTGGTGTGTGCAGTGTGTGCGTGTGCAGTGTGTGCGTGTGCAGTGTGTGCGTGTGCAGTGTGTGCGTGTGCAGTGTGTGCGTGTGCAGTGTGTGCGTGTGCAGTGTGTGTGTGCGTGAAGAGAGAGATGTGTGGTGTGTGCGTGTGCAGTGTGTGCGTGTGGTGTGTGCAGTGTGTGCGTGTGCAGTGTGTGCGTGTGCAGTGTGTGCGTGTGCAGTGTGTGCGTGTGCAGTGTGTGCGTGTGCAGTGTGTGCGTGTGCAGTGTGTGTGTGCGTGAAGAGAGACGTGTGTGTGAAGATATAGGTGTTTGTGTGCAGTGTGTGTGAAGAGGCGTGTGTGTGAAGATATAGGTGTTTGTGTGCAGTGTGTGTGAAGAGAGGTGTGTGTGAAGATATAGGTGTTTGTGTGCAGTGTGTGTGAAGAGAGGTGTGTGTGTGAAGATATAGGTGTTTGTGTGCAGTGTGTGTGAAGAGAGGTGTGTGTGTGAAGAGAGGTGTGTGTGTGAAGATATAGGTGTTTGTGTGCAGTGTGTGTGAAGAGAGGTGTGTGTGTGAAGATATAGGTGTTTGTGTGCAGTGTGTGTGAAGAGGCGTGTGTGTGTGAAGATATAGGTGTTTGTGTGCAGTGTGTGGGAAGAGAGAGGCGTGTGTGCATGTGAAGAGAGTTGTGTGTGTGTATATGTGTGCAGTGTGTGGTGTGTGCAGTGTGTGGTGTGTGAAGAGAGAGGCGTGTGCGTGTGTGTGTGCAGTGTGCGTGAAGAGAGATGCGTGTGTGAGTGTGCAGTGTGTGTGAAGAGAGATGTGTGTGTGAGCGTGCGGTGTGTGTTGTGGTTTGTGTGTGTGAAGAAAGAGATGTGTGATGTGTGTGTGTGTAGGAGGTGTGAGTGTGCGGTGTGTGTGGTGTGTGTGTGTGTAGGAGGTGTGTGTGTGTGCGGTGTGTGAAGAGAGAGTTGTGTGTGTGAGTGATGTGTGTGGTGAGTGAAGAGAGATGTGTGTGTGTGAGTGTGCGGTGTGTGTGAAGAGAGAGAGAGGTGTGCGTGCCGTCTGTTCCGATTGTGATATCGCTCCAGCAACCAATGGAATCCCCCCCCCCCTCCCAATTATCCCCCCGCGCGCTCAGTGGGAGGTCGCTCCTTCTTCGCTGCTGTCCTCTCTGTCTGGACAGCCCCTAATTGGCTTTGCGGTGGCCTGGAGTGGCTGACGAGGGGGCCCCGGTGCGGGTGATGACATTGGGGGGCGGGGGCAGTGGGTGCGGGGGGCCCCCACCCTCTCCAATCTCCACCCTCTTGGTAACCCACTGCCTGCCCTCCCCCAACCTGCACCCCCTCCTGCACGCCACTGCTGTCTCGAACCCTGCCTCCGCGTTCCCCTCTGCCTGTGATTGTCTCTTTCTCTGTGTCTCTCGCTCCCCTCTCTCTCTCTGTGTCTCTCGCTCCCCTCTCTCTCTCGCGCGCGCTATATCTCGCTTCTACACGCCGCCTGCCGCGACAATGCGTGCCCTCACTCCATCCATCATCAGCTGGGCGCTTGTGGTTGTTGTGGTGGTGGCTACGCTGCTGCACGGCAGGGGAGCGGTTTATCGCGCGGTGCGTAAACATCGCCACTGGGGAGACAAAGGCGGTCGGGAGTGGTCCTGGACACCCACCCCCTCGTGTGCCGCGCCGGCCTTCATAGGTGCTCGCTAACCGCACTTGCCCCAACAGTCTGCTCGAGGATGTCGGGGGGGATCTTTGTTTTCGGTGGCTTCGCTTCTGCACGTGGCTGCCTGCAATCCAGCACTGTAGCTTCAGCAGCAGCAGCGGCAGCAGCAGCGAGGGTTGGGTGGGCGTCGATGAGGTGCCATACGCCTGGCTGTGCCAGGAGAAGGCGGTACAGAAAAGCGTGGGCTAATCGCCGTCTGTTTCCATTTGTACGGGGATCGAGTGTTGCCCCCTCGCGCATGGGCGTGGGTTTCCTGCTCCCACGTGGTATAATAAACATAACTCATCATCACAAATCGGGGCTGAGCACGTTTTAAATTAAAAACCCAATGCTGCAGCACGACCCTCTTGAATCGGAGTCATTGGACTCGGTGTGGCTCTCCGGGATACACAAGTACATATTATTATCCTCATCATCATCGTCTCGTGTGAACTAGTTGTCCCACTCTCTTGTACCAAGACATGCGTGTAAAGAAATAAAAAATCGACACGTGGATCGGAAATGTCGGAAACGTGGACACTGGCAAAGCACGAATTGTCAGAAAGTCGCACAAAGAAGCGTGGAGAGAGGCGGTCGCTGGGAACGACCAGCAAGACCTCGCTTAGCGCGACCCCGTAGAACGCCGATTCGTTATAGCGCTCTACGTCCTTAAGCGATGTTCTGCCTTGCACACCGAGAGGGGGAATGTTGGACCAGGACGTGTGGTGAGAGGGGTGCGTAGCCGATGGAACGAGGCTGGTCACGGAATGGCAGCCAAAGGGAGGGAACACAACCGAGATGACGACCACCACGACGACCGCCACTGAGATGCAGCTCAAGTCCAGGAGCGAGATGGATGAGTGACGCGTCGCGAGATCGCGAGGGAGGAGGGGGATGGGGAGAGGGGGGAGGGGTCTTTATCCAGCAGTGGGTAGAACCCGACTCGTGATATGATGAGAACTCACGGTGTGTGAGCGATCCGTGGCCTGACTGGCGTCTTGTACTGCGGGAGTGAATCTGCGTTGATGTTTGAATTAATCAACTCGCATTGATTTTTTTTGCTAACTCCGCTCACAATAAAATGCACGCGTGGAGTGTTGCACGAAAACAATCTATAATTCTCTGACGAGGTTTTCGAAACGTGTAAAATAATTCGATGTGGGACAAGGACGCAGACGAGGGAGGACACGCACGACGTGCAGGATGCGAGTCGGGCAATGCCAACGAGACGGAGCAGAATAAAATCACGAGCGTCGCATTTGCTTCGGATCGAGCGTGCGAGGGATGGAGGGGAGGAATGGGGAGAAGGAGGGATGGATGGAGGGGATGGAGGGGATGGTGGGAGGGGGTGGAAGGGAGGGGAGGTGGGAGGGGGTGGAAGGGAGGGGAGGGTGGGAGGGGTGGAGAGAGGGGATGGAAGGAGGGATGGATGGAGGGGATGGAGGGGAGGGTGGGAGGGGGTGGAAGGGAAGGGAGGGTGGGAGGGGTGGAGAGAGGGGAGGGAAGGAGGGATGGATGGGAGGGTGGGAGGGGGTGGAAGGGAGGGGGTGGAAGGGAGGGGAGGTGGGAGGGGGTGGAAGGGAGGGGAGGGTGGGAGGGGTGGAGAGAGGGGAGGGAAGGAGGGATGGATGGAGGGGATGGAGGGGAGGGGGTGGAGGGGAGGGGGGATGGATGGAGGGGATGGAGGGGAGGGTGGGAGGGGTGGGGGAGGGAGTAAGGGAGGAAGGGAGGGATGGGATGAAGGGGAGGGAGGGAGGTGGACGGATGGGTGGGTGAGGGTGAATTGTGACAGGCGGTGACTGAGGTACACAGTGGGGGAGGGATGAAGCTGGCGGCTGTGCGGGAGGGTGCTGAGGCCTGTGGGTAGTCTGATCCCCATTACCCCCCACCCCTCGTGTATAAGGGGGGGGGGCGGGGTACCCCTAATATGGGGGGTAGGGGGTGTGCCAATCGCGGCTTGGGGTTTTCGCTAAAAGCCTTAAAAGCGGACATCGTGGCCAAGCGCGCATCAGTTATTCACGCGGCTCATTTATTTATTAATATGAGGCCGCTTATTATTTAATTATTTATATTTCCTCCCCACCACCACCAGCCTCATTTATCCCGATGTGGCGTTCTTTATTTATTTGGTTACTCCCAGTGTGGGGCGGGGGGGGGAGCTGGTTCGGAGGGTGGGGGGGGGTCACGTGTCTCGGCGTGCCCCAGTTTGGAAGCAGAGGAATGATCGAGTCCACGTGCATGAATTGCGTTGGAATGAGTGGAATCGGGCGAACATAATGATGCAATGAATGAATGAGTGGAGGTGGGCGGGGGGGTGCCTTTTTTGGGAATGAATTCAAGGGAAATGTTAGCAATGGTGAATTCGCGCGAAATCAAAGACGCGGCCTGAGCGAATGATTCGCGAGCGTGGGAATTAATTGGTGTGAATGAGTGGGGGTGCCTTGAGGAATCAATGTACGTGGGAGTGAATGTAAGAACGAAGTCTTGCGAATGAAAGAAATGTTGGCAATACTTCACTGCTGAGTGAGTGGGGACGTCGGAACGAATGGCGACACGCGCCAACCCCTCCCCCCATTGTTCTCAACTACCGCGTCGTGCGATCGGAATCGAACCCGTGCCTCTCTGGGTCGCGGTGTCCGGCGCGCTGACCACGATTATCCCGAAGGGGCAGCTCCCCTACCCGTCTCGTACAAAACGATCAACTGGGTAGAATTCGATGCACAGTATGCGGCGAACCGGTAACTGTTTTTTTAAACTAACACAAATCTTTCGATTTAAAGCTTTCGTGACTGCAGGGATTCATCTTCTTGGTTCTTTCGGTAAAGTCACGTAGAAGGGAAATAATAAAATAATAAAAATAAAACATCGTAAAATTATTCTCACGACGTTTCGGAGGCAACACAAGCTTCCATCTTCACGTGGAACCGTCACAGCACGATTGCTGTATTTCCCTTCTACGTGACTTTACCGAAAGAACCAAGAAGATAACACAAATATATGGTTTATTTTACCAGGCAAGGCCCACTACGCGCTATAGTTTTTTTTCAGAAGCGACCTGGCTGTTACAAATGATAGCCCAATGAAAGTGGCGTATCACGTGCCAATGTATAGCAAAACAGATACTGAAATGCGTGTTGTTGATTCTAAAGGACCCGGAGAAAAATCCAAGCGACCGCAGGGAGAGAGAGAGAGAGAAACGCAAACTCCAAATATACAGGCAGATTTTGCCATACCTGGGCAGTGTTCTCATGATCGGCTCCGGTTTGACAACAGAGGTCTCACTCGGAATCAGTCGAGCGGCATTATTGTTTCATCGGCTGCATAGAGGGGGCTTAACGGGCGCGGCACGGGCTAGAGAAGAGATAGAGTGATGTGGAGCTGAGTGGACTTGCCGATGACTGGTACCAGCGGTGTCAAGATCGGTCCTGTGTGGAGGAGACTCGTGAAGGACGCTGCTGGGCAGTTGGAGGCAGTCGCCCTCCAACAACAACGGAGAGCGGAGGAGCGACGCTCACAAAAACGAGCGGAGCGCCGGGCGGCTAAAACACAGCAAGTTGGCACAATAGGTGGCACAAGTTGTGCATCAGCCACTCATCTCAGTCAGTCGACCCGTGACCTCCTGCCAGCGGGCGTTCGACACTTCACGTTGCCTTAACGTGCACCTAGCCTGGCACAAGCGCCGTGGTGACGTCCCTGCCACTTAGTGGCGAATGGCGTTTGTTACTGTCTGTGTATGTCTGTGTGCTTGTGTCTTTGTGTGTCTGTGTCTTTGTTTGTTTCTCTGTGTGTATCTTTATTTGTCTGTGTCTGTGTGTGACATGCCTGTGTGTGTTTAAGGCTGCACATGGCCTGGCACAAGCGTCGTGGTGACGTCACCGCCACTCAGTGGCGAATGGCGGTTGTTGTTGTTGTTTATTTGTCTGTATGTGTGTGTGTGTCTCTCTCTCTCCTCTCGGCAGGGGAGTCAGTGAAATAAAATTTGGATTCGTGGCTTTATCCCTCAATCAAATCCCCGATTCAATCTCGAGATTATTAAATTGTGACCTCCAAATGTTCTCCTGCACGATGCTGAATGATTATGCTGACGCTGAGGATAGTTTGGGCGCCACGGTGGCTAGGAGATGTTAACTACCTCGCCTGGTATACAGGAGGCCGTGGGTTCGATCCCGATCTTGACGCCTCGATATTTGGAGTTTCGTGTCTCTCTCTCTATTTTTATCCGGGTCCTCCGGGTTTTCCCCTGCACATTTAGAATCAACATCACGCGTTTAGAGAATTGGCTGCTATAAATGTCCACGTGATAAGCCATCTTCGTCGAGCTTTCATTTGTGACCAGGTCACTTCTGAAAACGAGCTGCGTAGCTCAGTGGGCCTTACCTGGTAAAATATAAAAAAAACATATATAATTTCGTCGGAAAATATGTTTTTTTTTTATATCTGTGGTTAGGCAATAATGACGAATAGCGTGTAAGAAGATAGTGGTGACGATGATGATGCTGACGATGATTATGATGATGACAATGCACATGATGATGCTGATGAACATGATGATGATGGCGGTGGTCGTGATTATTACGTTGATCTTCGTGATCTAGAAGAACTCTGGCGAACACGGCGAGAAAAAGAAAAAAAACGGATGTCCATAATAATTCGTAATGTACACCTCATTCGAAACCCAAACATTATCCCCACATTCCTCCTCCTCCTAGTCAAAGACTCTGGCGATGAAACATGAGAACATCAACAAAAAGCCGATGCGCGCATCTTCTTTATGAATGTAACATTTCAAGGCACAAGCCCACAGTAGCGGTGCGATGTGTGGGCATGCAACCCAACCTGTGGGTCACTGGGTTAAACCCACAGAGACACCTAGAGACCCATAGAGATGCGTTAAAGACACAGCCACAGTCGTGCAATAGTGGCCATGCAACACAAACTATAGACCACACGGTAAACCCTATGAGACACACAGAGACACATAGACACCCATAGAGATGCATTCAAGACAACCATAATAGTGGGACTGTGGCCATGCTAAGCGAGCTATAGACCACACGGGTAAACTCACTGTGTTCTGCGCTCTTTCAACGGAGGAGGAAGAGCGAAACGACACGAACTATCTTTCTCTCTCTCTGTGTGTGTTGGCCAGCAGCAAACGTGGACATTAGCATTAAGCTCTTGAACCGAGTTGCTGCGATACGCAAGAATAGAATCGTGGTGGTCGTGACGATGATGATGGTGGCGGTGGTGGTGGCGACGATGGTGGCGATGATAACGAGGGTGGTGATTGATGATTGCGGTAATTAGATGATGATGATGATGATAATAATAACGTCCACACTCGTACGCAGGTTCACGGGAACAGAAATTGACTCGAATGCGAGCGCACGCGCAATGTATCAACACCTCGCTCACATGGCACGCAATTAACGAATTAAGCAAGCCACGTGACTCGTGCAAACGGCCGGGGGCTCGATGTGGGGGGTGGGGGTTAGAGGGAGGAAGGGGAGAGGGAAGCACATTCTGCCTTCAGAGAGAGTGTGTGTGTGTGTAATCCGTGGCTTATTTTTATTTCCATGTCCGTGCCAATTGTCTCGCGTAATGCGATGGACGGTGTTGTTGGCTGCGCGGCTGTAATTATCAGGTTTGAACAGGGCGCTGCTCACACACACACACACAAAAGACAAAGATCGCCCGTATAGCCTCGACAAGAACCGTTTGGGGCAAGTGTTGTTCGTGAGCAATAGCTAATGAAGGCCGGCACGGCACGCGACGGGGTGGGTGGGTGAGCAGCACCACGCACGCTCGCTCGGCCGCCTTTGTCTCCCCAGTGCTGATGTTTTACACACCGCCAAAAGGGCGTACTCATTTGAGGCTGAGTCGACCTAGACGGGTTCAGATATTTGTCACTGGTGTTGGTGGCCGTGATCGGGAATTTAACTCGGGTTGCCGGGTTCGTAGCGCAGCGCTAACCAGTGCACCGCCCACCAAAAGACACACACACACACACACCCAGACCTACACACACTCTCCATGCAGCGTGTATCCTCATCATCACCACGACCACCACTATCACCATCAGTGGCATCACCACCACCATCACTACCACCACCATCACCACCACCATCACCACCACCACCATCACCACCATCACCACCATCACCACCACCACCACCATCATCGTGAATAGGCGAGTAATGGTCCTGTAATCACCACTACCACCATCAGCGACATCATCACCACCACCATCACCACCATCACCACCACCATCACCACCATCATCATCGTGAATAGGCGAGTAATGGTCCTGTAATCACCACTACCACCATCAGCGACATCATCACCACCACCACCATCATCATCGTCGTCGTTAGGCGGGTAACGGTCATGTAATATCCCTCCGCTACACGACAGCAGCAGCAGTAGCAGCAGCAGCAGCTGCGTTCGTGGCGTTAGCGCAGCGCGCTGCGTTATTGACGCCGTGGCCACGAATACCGCGCGCCGCGGGGAAGCGCGAAACCGCCAGCTCCAAGCGACGTCCATTAGACACGGGGGGTGTAGGGGGGGGGTTGCAGGGGCGGGGCTGGGGGGGGGTGAAGAGGTCGGGGGGGGGGGGTGAGTAGGAGGTCGATCAAGCTCCCACACCCCGGGGCAAGTGGCGGAATGGGAGGGGGGAGTGGTAGAGTGAGAGACACCCCCCCCTCGCCCCCCCGCGAAAAATGAAAATACAGGTACTGTCGACAATCTCCATGCACCACCCCGAACCCCAACCCACTCTGCCCTCTCCCCCCCCCTATCGGGATAAGATAATAATCTGTTTTACAGTAATTATACCAATGTTCTCATTTGTCAAGGAGTCCAATGATTATTTTTGTCCGGAGGGTCCTACTCCTACATTGCGATTTTATTTTGAGATGCCTTCAGCCAATGTGTGATACACACACACACACATTCACCTACAAAGACAAAGATCCCCCCTATAGCCTTAACAGGCTGTAAGGGCAAGTGCTGTTAGCGAGCACCTACGAAGGCCAGGACGGCACACGAGGGGGTGGTGTGGCCAGGACCATGCCGGACCGCCTTTGTCTCCCCGGTGGCGATGTTTACACATCACACCAGCTACTCATTTGAGGCTGAGTCGACCTAGGGGAGGCCCAGGACCGGTTCAGATAATCGTCACCGATGTTGGCCGTGAGCGGGAATCGAACTCGGGTGACCGGATTAGTAGTGCAGTGCGCTAACCGCTACCCCACCGCTCCCCACACGCGCTCACGCACACTCGTATTCACACACGCGCGTGCAACACACTCACTCGCTCGATTAGCATATCACTCGTTCAGCCTCCCACTCGCACGCCGAGCAATGACAAACGCATCGCACTAACTCTGTCCCGACTTCTTGGAAGAAACAACAAAAAAGTACCCCACTTTGGATCAAGAGGTCGATGGCAATGCACTCTCCCATCGCTCACTCTTCACTGGACGACGCACACACAGAGACAAATGTTTCCCGTATAGCCTTGACACACTGTGGGCGACAAGTGCTCTTCGGGAATCGCACCCATGGCTCGCCAGGAAGGCGGTACAGCGAAACTGCGGACAAGTCTCCATCTGTTCCTTCTGTATGGGGATAGAGCGTTGTTCCCTCCCACGCACACGTGACTTTTCTCCGTGCGCTCCGGTTTCTTCCCACGTGCATATAACAAGCCACTCGTTCGCTAAAAAAAACATCTTAATATCGAGGATCACAGAGCTTGGACAATTGACGACGACGTGCATTTCCTAATATTATTCTAAGTTGGCACACACTCCCATCAAATAAATACTAAATTACGCACCCAAAGACAACGATCCCCCGTATAGCTTGAAGCAATTGTTGGGGAAGTGCTGTTAGCGAGCCCCTATGAAGGCCGGAACGGCACACGAGGGGGGTGAGTGGCCAACACCACGCCCGGCCGCCTTTGTCTCCTCATGAGTCGATCTAGGGGAGGCCCAGTACCGATTCCGATAATCGTCACCGGTGTTGGCCGTGCGCGGGAATCGAACTCGGGTGGTCGGGTTCGTAAGCGCCACGCGCTAGCCGTTCCACTACCACTCTCCATACACATGTACACGCGCACACGCACTCTCTCTTCGCACAAACACACGCACAAATGCACGCACACACCCACGCACACGCGTACACACACGCGCACGTACACACACACACGCACGCGTGACCACACACACGCGCACGTACACACACACGCACGCGTGACCACACACACGCGCACGTACACACACACGCACGCGTGACCACACACACGCGCACGTACACACAAACACATGTACGCACACACACGCGGTATCACTCGCACGCGTGATCACATACACACGCGCACACACACGTACACACACGCGCACACACACATGTACGCACACACACGCACGTGTGATCATTCGCACGCGCCCGGCGGTTGTTGTACCAATCGCGCCCCACTCGGGGTCCCCCCTCGCCACCCTCCTCCCTCCCCGGGCTCCTGGCGCTGTCCGCTTCAGCACCGCGGTCGGCATCAAAGAAGCCGTAATCGTGACTCCACGGGGTGAGGTGGGGGGGGTTAGGGACCATGGCTCCCCAGCCTCCTCCTCCTCACCAATCCCTCCCACCCCCAAAACTCACCCCCCCTCTACCCCCGACACATCCGACAACTCCTCACTTCACAGCTGCTCGCTACAACCCCCCACGCCTCACCGCGTGTCACGCGAGTGTGTTGAGTGAAGTGTGTGAAGAGCGAGTGTGTTGAGTGAAGTGTGTGTCGGGCGGGTGTGTTGAGTGAAGTGTGTGTCTGGCGGGTGTGTTGAGTGAAGTGTGTGTTGAGTGAAGTGTGTGTCGGGCGAGTGTGTTGAGTGAAGTGTGTGTCGGGCGGGTGTGTTGAATGAAATGTGTGTCGAGCGGGTGTGTTGAGTGAAGTGTGTGTCGGGTGGGTGTGTTGAGTGAAGTGTGTGTCTGGCGGGTGTGTTGAGTGAAGTGTGTGTTGAGTGAAGTGTGTGTCGGGCGAGTGTGTTGAGTGAAGTGTGTGTCGGGCGGGTGTGTTGAATGAATTGTGTGTCGAGCGGGTGTGTTGAGTGAAGTGTGTGTCGAGCGGGTGTGTTGAGTGAAGTGTGTGTCGGGCGGGTGTGTTGAATGAATTGTGTGTCGAGCGGGTGTGTTGAGTGAAGTGTGTGTCGGGCGGGTGTGTTGAGTGAAGTGTGTGTCGGGCGGGTGTGTTGTGTTGCGCGGGTGTGTTGAGTGAAGCGTGCGAAACTGAGTGAGAGAGTAACAGAGATGCGATATGACGGTGAAGAGGTGTGGGACACGCAACGAACATCGGCGAAGACGCGGAGAGCAGGACGACATAGAGTGTGAATCACGAGAAACCCAGCGACAGACATATTTTATATATCTATACTGGACATTTTATAAATATATACACACACGCGTTGTGTTAGACAGAGGCAGTGAGCAAGTGTGAGGAACATCGCGATGGCTGTGAGCGAATGCGTGAGAAAACAGACCTCGACACGCGCGCGCGAGAGAGAGAGAAATACATACACAAAGAGACATAGAGACACAATGAGGCACATGCACCACGTGAGCAACTGTGACACAGACACAGAATGAGACAGTGTGAGACACATACACCATGGTGACACACAAAGACAAAGACTAAAAATACCACATACAGCCTAAACAGACTGTTGGAGCAAGTGCTGTTAGCTGGCACCTATGAAGGCCGGCACGGCACACGATGGGGTGGGTGGCTAGCACCACGTTCGGACGCCTTTGTCTCCCCAGTGGTGATGTTTACACACCACACCAGGTACTCATTTAAGGCTGAGTCGACCTAGGGGAGGCCTAGGCCCGTCCCAGGTCATCGTCACCGGTGTTGGCCGTGAGCGGTCATCGAACTCGAGACGCCGGGTTCGTAGCGCAGCGTAGAGCGCTAACCGCTACCCCACCGCTCCCCCCTGCCCCTGGGTGACACAGAGACGCAGCGAGACAGCGGGAGATGCCGGCAGCGTGAGACAACGCACGCGCACAGGCACGCGCACACAGCGCCAAGGCTGCACGAGCGCGAATGTTTGCGCGCGCCACAATCAACGAGAGGCCGACATCGAGAACCGGCGTCCGCCCCCCGACATCATCATGCTCCACGTCGTCAAACGTTGCAACTGCGCGGCTGTTCTTTCACCTCGATTGTCGCTCATCTCGTTCGCCTCCTCGGTACCACCGGCGCGTCGTTTTTGGTCGCGAGTCGTCGGAGGGGAGGTGGGGGGGGGTCTCCGGACGTTCACGGATTTCCTCCTCCCACGCGATCCGGGGTTGTGGAGCGGAGTGGGGGGAGTGGAGAGATGCGGGAAGGGATGCACAGGGAGGGAGACGCGGGAAGACGATGCAGAGAGATGCAGATGCGCAGGGGCAATTTAAAATCAAATAAAAATGTGAGAGAGGCGCAGGGAGAATCGGCAGGGAGACGCGGGGAAGACGGCAGTGAGAAGCAGCAGGGAGACGCAACAGGGAAGCGGTGGCGATGCGCGTCGCGGTCGAGGAGTGGCCGCCACCACTCGGTACGCCGCGAGGTTCGGCGGGGCGAGAGCGCCGATATTTATACGCGCGCGCGTGTGCACGCGCACGCACCGACGGACTCGCAATAAAACACACACGCACGCGCGCGCGCGCACACAGACACGCGGGCACAGACACGCACGCGCAAAGGCGCGCGCGCGTACACACACACGCGCGCGCGCGCACCCACACACACGCGCACTGTGTGCGATGCGCGCACTTGGCTGAGGCTAGGGAGCGTAAATTGTGCCAAATGCGCTCTGTGTGCCCCCCCCCCCCACCACTACCCCCCACCAATATCTCGCTCTCTCACGCCCGCCTTCCCCCACCACCACCAACCCCTACCCCACACCAATCTCATTCCATCCCCATCCCTGCTGCCCACACCCCTCAGCCACCCCTCCCCTCCTCACCCCGGAAAATCCGCAACCCCCGGAAACTGCCCTGTGCCCATTCACCCGCCCCTACCCCCACCCCAGCATCCCCCCCTCCACCCCCTCCACCGACCCCATCAGCCCATCCACGATTCCACAGCAAAGGATGCGCACGGGGTGGATGAGTTGTGTGTGGTGTGTGTGTGGTGTGTGTGTGTGGTGTGTAAGGTGTGTGTGGTGTGTGTGTGGTATGTGTGGTGTGTGAGGCGTGCGTGGTGTGTGTGTGGTATGTGTGGTGTGTGAGGCGTATATGGTGTGTGTGAGGTGTGTGGTGTGTGTGTGAGGTGTGTGTGGTTTGTAAGGTGTGTGTGGATGTGAGTGAGGTGTGTCAGGTGTGTGGTGTGTGTGTGGTGTGTGTGAGGTGTGTGGTGGATGAGTTGTGTGTGGTGTGTGTGTGGTGTGTGAGGTGTGTGTGGTGTGTAAGGTGTGTCTGGTGTGTGAGTGAGGTGTGTCAGGTGTGTGGTGTGTGTGTGGTGTGTGTGGTGTGTGTGAGGTGAGTGGTGGATGAGTTGTGTGAGGTGTGTGGTGTGTGTGAGTTGTGTGTGGTGTGTGTGTGTCTGTGAGGTGTGTGATGTGTGTGTGTGGTGTGTGAGGGGTGTGTGGTGTGTGAGCTGTGTGTGTGAGGTGTGTGTGTGTGTGGTGTGTAAGGTGTGTGTGGTGTGTGTGTGGTATGTGTGGTGTGTGAGGCGTGCGTGGTGCGTGTGTGGTATGTGTGGTGTGTGAGGCGTATATGGTGTGTGTGAGGTGTGTGGTGTGTGTGTGAGGTGTGTGTGGTTTGTAAGGTGTGTGTGGTGTGTGAGTGAGGTGTGTCAGGTGTGTGGTGTGTGTGTGGTGTGTGTGAGGTGTGTGGTGGATGAGTTGTGTGTGGTGTGTGTGTGGTGTGTGAGGTGTGTGTGGTGTGTAAGGTGTGTCTGGTGTGTGAGTGAGGTGTGTCAGGTGTGTGGTGTGTGTGTGGTGTGTGTGTGTGTGGTGTGTGTGAGGTGAGTGGTGGATGAGTTGTGTGAGGTGTGTGGTGTGTGTGAGTTGTGTGTGGTGTGTGTGTGTCTGTGAGGTGTGTGATGTGTGTGTGTGGTGTGTGAGGGGTGTGTGGTGTGTGAGCTGTGTGTGTGTGAGGTGTGTGTGTGGTCTGTGTGAGGCGTGTGTGGTGTGTATGAGGTGTGTGTGGTGTGTGTGTGAGGCGTGTGTGGTGTGTGTGGTGTGTGAGGGGTATATGTGTTAGGGTTGTGTGTGTGGTGCGTGTTGAAAGTGTGTGTGTGAGGTGTGTGTAGTGTGTGAGGGGTGTGTGGTGTGTGTGAGGTGTGTGTGGTGTGTGTTGAAGGTGTGTGTGTGAGGTGTGTGGTGTGTGTGTGTGGTGTGTGAGGTGTGTGTGGTGTGTGGTGTGTGTGTGAGGTGCGTGTGGTGTCTGTGTTTGTGTGGCGTGTGTGAGGTGTGTGTGGTGTGTGTGATGTGTGCGTGAGGTGTGTGTGGTGTGTGAGGGGTGTATGTGTTAGGGTTGTGTGTGTGAGTGGGGTGTGTGTGTGTGCGTGTGTGAGGGGGGTGAGTGTATGTGTGGATGTATATGCGTGTGAGTGGTGAGCGGTAACATAGCGGTTTAGCGCTCCGCTGCGATACGAACCCGGCGACCCGGGTTCGATTCCCTCTCACGGCCACCACCGGTGACGATGAGCTGAATCAGGTCCTGGGCCTCCGCGAGGTTGGCAAAGCCTCAAATGAACATCGCCACGAGGGAGACAAAGGCGGCCGGGCGTGGTGTTGGCCACCCATCTCCTCGTGTGCCGTACCGGCTTTCGTAGGTGCTCGCTAACAGCACTCGTCCCAACCGTCTATCATCGTCTATTCGGGGGATCATCGTCTTCGATGTGTGTGTGAGGAGCGAAGGACGCTCCTGGACAATTGGAGGCAGTCGCCCTTCAACACCAGTGAAGGGCGAAGGAGCGAAGCTCACAACAACGAGCGGCGCGCCGGGGCTGATAAAATTCAGCGAGATGGCACAGTGGGGAACACAGGTGGTGCAATCTGCCAGTCATCTCAGTCAACCCATAGCACCTGGGTCTGTCCCGTGACCTTGTCCTCCCAGCTTCGCGTGATAGCCTGAAAGTGCACCTAACCTGGCACAAGCGCTGTGGTGACGTTGCCGCCACGTAAGTGGCGAATGGCGGTTGTTGTTGCTGCTGTTGTTGTTGTTGCTGTTGTTGCTGTATGCCTTTTAGTGCTGTGCGCTCCAGCCCCATAAATCGACAGCGTCAAGAGGACATCTCTCGATCTGAAGCATTGCTTCTCAACCTCTACTGCAGCCTTGCAACGCTTTGATTCTCAATCGTTACAAAAACATCCTGACGTTAATAAACACAGAGGATTTGATGAACCAAAGTAATTGTACTGACGTGCACGTGCTTAATTTGTGTTTTCGATCAATTATATGATTTACCTTCTAAAACAAATCTTGCCACGTCTGCACTCAGTCACATATTCACTTTAAGATGTTTTTTGTTCATGTTTTTTGTTTGTTGCGGTTGCACCCGATTCAAGAGCCGAATGGCTCACAGGGCTATACCAAATAAATGAACTTGAACTTGAACCCCCAGGAGGCTTCGTGCACCCCGCGTGAAGAAGCTCTAAAAGCCTCCCGCGAACCACGTGACTTCTGTGTAGCCAACCCCACTCTGAATAATTATAGATTTGAAGCTTTCGTGACTGCAAGGATTCATATTCTTCGGGTTTTTTCGGTAAAGTCACGTAGGTAAAAAATTAAAATTAAAATTAATAAAAGTAAAATAAAATAAAAAAATAAATAATAAATCACGACGTTTCGGAGGCAACACAAGCTTCAGGTGGAACCGTCACAGCACGCTTGCTGTATCAAGTAAATGAGAGATTCCAAGAGCTACTGCCCCGTATATATGCTGGTTAAGGGGGGGGGGGGATGGGCCAGGACAGGCCCCCTTTTTATTATTATGGTAAGGTGTGGCTTGAGACTACGGCTAGTCTACATAACTCTGAATTCCTCCCCTCTCCGCCCCGCCGCTCCCTCTGTGTGCAGCTCACCACTGCCCGCTCCTTCCTTTTCTCTCCTCCGTCTCTTCCCTCCCCTCTCGGCATCCCCTTCAACATATTGGGCCCGCTCGTTCCTTCTCCCCCTCCTAAACTATTAAAGTATAAACTATTCTTTTTATTTGCCACGTAACGCCCACTGAGTTATATATCTCCTTTTTCTCAGAAGCGACCTGTCCACTAACGATTGCTCAACGAAAGTTGTTTATCGCGTGGACATTTATAGCAGCAAAAGTACTCTAACGCATGTTTATAAATGTCGAGGGAAAAATCGGAGGACTCGGAGAAAAATCCACGCGACCACGGGGAGAGAGAGAGAGAGAGACACACACACTCCAAATATACAGCAGCAGGCGTCAGGGTCGGGATCGAACCCACGACCTCCTGTACACCAGGCGAGGTAGTTAACATCTCCTCGTCACCGTGGTGACCTCCTCCCCTTCCTACACCGCCGCTCCTCTTCCTCTCTGCCCGCTGCTGCTCCCCATCCAGAGCTAAGCCCTCCTCCTCTTTGTCCGTCTCGGGGACTTCCGTCCGGGCCATCCATTCCCTCTCCCGCGCGGTGCTTTCAGCGCCACATCGCGTCGATTTGTAGCGTTTATTTTCTTTTGTTTGCTGGTGACTTTGTGTGTTTCATATTGAAATCGCCTCCAGTGCTTTTGCTGCTGGCGGCAATAAAAGTTGTTTAAAAGTCAAAAGTCTCCCGCCACCCCCCACGCATCACATCCTTGACTCTACTCCGTGGTCTGACCTCGCGTAGAAATTTTTATCTGAAATCTATTCTTGGTCGTATCAGCGGGGTGGTGATAGGGTTAAACATCAGCACTGGGGAGACAAAGGCGGCCGGGATGTACGTTGTCCTGGCCACGCCGCCGTGTCGGCCTTCATCGCCGCTCGCTAACGGCACTTCATCCCAACCTGTGTGTTGCCTCTCTGTGTGAGTCGTCGAGAGGAGCTTCTGTTTGAGGATTATCGCACTGGCTGATCGAGCCGGCGGAGTCTCGAGGACGACGACGAGCTCAGAAGGCGTCGCGCGATGCGGCAGCGGCAGCAGCAGCGAGACGAACACCGCCACGGGCACGGGGGGCAACGCGTGGTGCTCGGTGGCCCTGAGCGGGCCTCCAACTCGGGTCGCCGGGTTCGTAGCGCAGCGTAGCGCTAACCACTGCGCCACCCACCAAAAGACACACACACACATATAGATACATCCAATTAACCACACCTACACCCCCCCCCCCCCCCCCATACGTGCTGACATACAAAGACAAAGATCCCCCGTATAGCCTGTAACAGACTGGTTGGGGCAAGTGCTGTTAGCGAGCACCTATGAAGGCCGGCTAGGCACACGAAGGGGTGGGTGGCCAGCACCACGCCCGGCCGCATTTGTCTCCCCAGTGGCGACGTTCACACACCGCGCCAGGTGCTCATTTGAAGCTGAGTCGACCTAGGGTGAGGCCCAGGACCGGTTCAGATAATCGTCACCGGTGTTGGCCGTGAGCGGCAATCGAACTCGGGTCGCCGGGTTCGTAGCGCAGCGTAGCGCTAACCGCTACACCACAAACAAGACAGGCGAAGGAGAGAGAGGGGAGGGGGAGAGACACAATGAAGAGACGCAGAGGCACACAGAGAGAAAGAGAGACGGGGATGGGGGGGAGATGAACAGACAGACAGAGATAGACGCAGAGAGTCACCATCGCGTGACACAGCGACACAATTAATTCATTGCCACTTCTTTGTCGAGGGGAGCCACACCAAGCCGCACGGCTATTGCTCGAGCGGGTCCTGCTGTTGTCGCATTGGAGTTGGTATTGTAAGACGTTTTTCAACCCCTCCACCCCAATTAGCGACGAGTAGCGATGTTCGTATCGCCGTCTCATCTCGACTGCGCCCTCCTCCCCGCTCGTCTGTGGTTTCTCTCTCCCCTCCCTCTCCCCTCCCTCTCCCCTCCCTCTCTCTCTCTCGATGAGAGCGAGCGAACACACTGCGGTAGCCGCGCGTGACAAGAAGATGACGTTCCTTGTATTGTTCTCATTTTAATTGAGGTTCTGCGTTGGCGAGGAAGACAAGATGAGGGAGGGAGGAGGATCGTTTGTAGGAGCCAGGAGCCGCGGTCCGAGTTCACGTGGGAGGTTGTGAGCCCAACAGACCAACGTCGGCCCAACGTCGGTCCCCAACGTTGGCCCCGACGTTCACATTGTTCACTGGAGGCTGGCTCAGGCTTTGCATTGAGCGTCAGCAGCCTCCGGTGAGGTTCACGTCCATCGGTGGAGCAGAGGAGCAGGGATCTCCCTGTGATGGTGAGGTCGAGGATGCTGCTGCTGGTGGTGGTGGTAGGGGGCGGTACGAGGGGGGGGGGGAATCCTCGTTGCCTCTGTCGCCATGGGAACCGTGCAAACGCCGGTAGAGGGGGGGGGGGGTTCATTTAAACAACAAATTTAAAAAAGGGAGCCACACAACATCGCGTCACGTGACGACGCCGCGGGGCGATTACCCCGGAGAGGGCCGCAGAGATCAACACCGAGATTCGGATGATTACTCCGCGACCCCAGCCCCTCCCCTCCTGACCCCCTCATTCCCCTGTCCCCCCCCGCCCCCCGAAGCCCTCCTACCCCCCCATCTCACCCACCAAAGACAAAGCCCCCCCCCCACCCCGTGTAGCCTTAACAGACGGTTGAGGGCAAGTGCGGTTAGCGAGTAGCGCCTACGAAGGCCGGCAACGACCACACCACGCCCGGCCGCCTTTGTCTCCCGAGTGGCGATGTTGTCTACAACCCCGACGCACCGAATACTCATTTGAGGCTGAGGCGACCTAGGGGAGGCCCAGAACCGGTTCAGATAATCACATTTATACCCCCACCACCTCCTCCCCCCTAACCCCTCCCCCATAACCCCCCCCCCCCCCCCCTTGACGCCTCCGCCTCTGCTCCTCGAGTGGCCTCACGTGGACGAGTTGACAGAACCCCAAGGGGCGGGGGTGGTGGGGGGAGGGCGAAGGGGGCGGAGGGGCACAATAGTGGGGGAAGGGACATGAGAGGAGTAAAGGGAGGGGTGGGGGTGGTGATGTCACTGTGGGGGTGGTGATGTCACTGTGGGGGCGGGAGGGGGAGGAGGGGGTGGGGGCTATGTAAGGGTTGACCCGCGCCCATCCTGGCCACCTGTGAAAAAGAGCTTCATAGCTCATCGGATTCCTCCTCCAGTCTAAATTAAAATGTTGATTCTGATCAAATGTCCACGTTGGTGGCTTTTGATTTTATTCGAGTTGTTTTGTCAAAGCGTCTGCGAGACAGGGTAGTCTATAGGGGGCGCGGGGGGGTTCCGGGCCCGGGGCGACCCACCGTGCCCCCCCCCACCCCCCCGGCACCTTCATACCGTGACATCGAAGCGCGCCCCCCCCCCCCGCCCAAAGCACGGGGCCCGGGGCGGTCACCCCGATTCGTAACTTCTTTTTCGAAAGCCGCGCTTAGCCAGAGGTCGGCAAACCAAAACAGCAACAAGAAGAGCATTTTTTTTTATTCTGTACAAATAATACTCAGTACGACTTATCAAGAGCCCGCTATGCACTGTCGTGGATACGAGACGGCGGTCCTTGATAAATCACATCCCGAGGCAGTTCATGAAAGAGCCGGTGATGGAATAAATTGCATAAACTGTGTTTCGATTTAAAGCTTTCGTGACTGCAGGGATTCATCTTCTTGGTTCTTTCAGACGCTGTCTTTCTGACAGACCTGTTCTTCACCTGAGGACGGCTGCTTGCGTTGTAGCCGAAACGTCGTGAGAATTGTATTTTATTATGTTGTATTTTTATTATTTTATTATTTCCCTTCTACGTGACTTTACCGAAAGAACCAAGAAGAAGATAAACTGTGTTTATTCCATCCCCTGCGCTAGGGCGGTGAATTCTGGGGGTAGATTCTCGGATGGTGTTTAACGGGAGCTTTCGCGGACCCTACAGCTCCCCCGCGAATAAATCGGAGTCGGCGGGCAGGTGACGGGGCGAGGGGTATGGGCAGTTACCCGCGCCACGGCGTTCGTTATCTCATTACGGTCAAGTGGTGACATCCATTCCACCGCTTGCGTGCCTCTGGGGATGAGAATCCGCTGATGGGGATCGATCGATCGGGTCGATGGGTTGGTTCGTCTCCGTCCTCCCGCGTGAATTGGCCACCGTGGACGGTTGAACGACTTTTTGGAGGGTTTGTTGTTGTTGTTGTTTTTCTTTGGCTGCCCGCCCTCTTGCGTACCAACGTCGCAGGGCAAAGGCTGGGGATGGCCTCCCGTGGTTCAAGTTCAAGTTCATTTATTAGGTATAGCCCTGTGAGCCATTCGGCTCTTGAATCGAGTGCAACCGCAACAAACAAAAACAAAAACATGAACAAGAAAACATCTTAAAGTGACTATGTGCAAACAGAAAATCTAAGAAAAGACAGCAAAATATTGCAGAAAAAGCACCGTACACCAACACTGTGTGCAAAAATCCCAGTGGGATGCAAGTCAAACAACAACAACCACAAGACAACTTAGATTAAGGCCATCAGTCTAACTCTGTACTACAACAAACAAACATGGCCAAACCGAATTTTTTTTCGAAAATCACCAAAATAAAGCCATAAAAGCAATGAAACAGTGATCATAGGAACTGTGACCGAATTTTCACAATAAACGACGTAAACAACATGTACTACCAAACTCTGCAGCGATAGCTGGCTGCATGAGTCACTCTACAACAGCAGGAGCATCAGTCGGAGTGTCAACATTTGTCAATGCACCTTTAAGATCAGCACACTAAATCAAAACACAGATCATACTTTGCAGCGATCATCCGGAGCGAAACACTGTATGTTCGTGTTGCCACCAATTTTATCCATAATACAGATTTTTCTTATTAGGGTTAGATCGTGTAAATCTATAAATGTGTCTCTATTTAAAGCTTTCGTGACTGCTGGGATTCATATTATTGGTTATTTCGGTATGACTGCTGGGATTCATATTATTGGTTATACTGGTAGGAACGAAGTGGACCAGACCACCAATAGATTAATGTGTCCGTCCGTCCGTCCGTGTATCAACATCGCCCCCTACTGCAAACACTTGGCATGACCCTGTCCGACAAGATGGCCGCCCGCTCCCCCTGCGATGTGAATTAAACAAGATGGCCGTCGCTTCCGGTGCATCACGGCAAAACTTTAAACTTCGCTTCAAAATTACTTTACTGAAACGCAGCACGTTTTTTTAACACAGAGACAAGAAACATTTATTAACACAGAGATGACATACATTTAATCGCCTTATTTGTGCACGAAAAGCACGGCGCGAGGCCTAGTGCGGCAGGCTTCGCGAGGCCTAGTGCGGCAGGCTTATTAACACAGAGATGAAACACAGCACGTTTATTAAAAAAAATTACTTTACTGAAACGCAGCACGTTTTTTAACACAGAGACAAGAAACATTTATTAACACAGAAACGAGATACATTTAATCGCCTTATTTGTGCACAAAAAGCACGGCGCGAGGCCTAGTGCGGCAGGCTTCGCGAGGCCTAGTGCCGCAGGCTTATTGACACAGAGATGAAACGCAGCACGTTTATTAAAAAAAATTACTTTACTGAAACGCAGCACGTTTTTTTTAACACAGAGACAAGAAACATTTATTAACACAGAGACGAGATACATTTAATCGCCTTATTTGTGCACGAAAAGCACGGCGCGAGGCCTAGTGCGGCAGGCTTCGCAAGGCCTAGTGCGGCAGGCTTCGCGAGGCCTAGTGCAGAAGGTGGTGGTGGGGGCTGGTGGTGGGGGGTCTTTAAATCTCACAGCATTTCTTGTCAAAACAAACACTTTTAATTAACGTTACACTAGAATACAGTAATTTTGTCTTTAACTCCTCTATACCCGGTCGATATCCCTGTACCGGTACTAAGTATTATTCCTACCAGCCCACCCCGCAGGGTCCTGTTTTCGGTAAAGTCACGTAGAAGGGAAATAACAAAATAATAAAAATAAAACAATAAAATTCTCACGACGTTTCGATTGCAACACAAACAATCATCGCCAGGTGTGAAAACCACAGCAAGAAAATTTGAAAAAAGTATTTTTCACACCTGATGATGATTGCTTGTGTTGCAATCGAAACGTCGTGATAATTTTATTGTTTTATTTTTATTATGTATTATTATTTCCCTTCTACGTGACTTTACCGAAAGAACCAATAATATATAAATGTGCCGTTAAATCCATTACCACCCGACACAGCCAATTAGTAAGGTTTGTCACGTAAACAGAACATGCCAATTGGTTACTAATACATCACATCGGTGTGTTGGAGAGAAAATCTACAACATTTACAATCTGAGTCATCTGAGTTTGCAATCTGAGTACTTAGATTACACCCCCCCCCCGCCGCCCCCTCCTGTATTGTTAAAGAATAACTTCGGTGGGGCGTGGAACTAAAGCGGCGCAGTTAATTCCATCACCTATTTTGTTTATTCAAGTCAGAATGTGTTTGACATCTGCTGCCTAGCTGCTGCTGCTGCTGTATGTTGTGCACATGTAGCCCTGCGACGACGAGTCGTGCGGCTCTCCAACTATTTTGATCAAAAACAAAAACTAAAATAATAATTGCTGCTCTCTTCTTCTTCTTCTTTGAAAGGGTCGCCGACCCCTGTCATCGGCTGGCCGGCATTTCTGCACCACAGTGTGTCTGTCCGTGTGTTTGTTTGTCTGTGTGTCTGTCTGTGTGTCTGTCTGTATGTCTGTCCGTGTGTTTGTCTGTCTGTCTGTGTGTTTGTGTGTGTCTGTGCGTCTGTCAGTGTGTCTGTCAGTGTGTGTGTCAGTGTGTGTGTGTGAGTGTGTATGTCAGTGTGTCTGTCTGTGTGTGTGTCTGTGTGTGTCTGTGTGTCTGTCTGTGTGTCTGTGTGTCTGTCTGTCTGTGTGTCTGTCCGTGTGTCTGTCCGTGTGTCTGTCCGTATGTCTGTGTGTCTGTCTGTCTGTGTGTATGTCAGTGTGTGTGACCGTGTGTCTGTCTGTGTGTCTGTCCGTGTGTCTGTCAGTGTGTCTGTCCGTATGTCTGTGTGTCTGTCTGTGTGTCTGGCTGTGTGTCTGTCCGTGTGTCTGTCAGTGTGTCTGTCTGTGTGTCTGTCCGTGTGTCTGTCCGTGTGTCTGTCTCTCTGTGTGTAGTCAGTTGGGAGCACAGGTTTATGCATCTGCCAGTCATCTCAGTTGGTCTGTTGTCTGTGTGTTTGTCTGTGTGTCTGTGTGTGTCTGTGTGTCTGTGTGTCTGTCTGTGTGTGTCTGTGTGTCTGTCTGTGTGGAGTCACAGGTTTATGCATCTGCCAGTCGTCCCAGGCAGCCAATCCACGGCACCCCCTGGGTCTGTTCCCTGACCTCCTGCCAACGTCGGGACTTGTGTCAGTGTGTGTGTCAGTCGGTCTGTGTGTGTAGCCGGTCTGTAGGTATGCAAGTGTAAATCTATCTGTGTATCAGTCGGTCTGTCTGTGTGTATGTGTCAGTCGGTCTGTGTGTGTATCAGTCGGGTTGTGTGTGCGTGTCTGTGTCAATCTGTCTGTCTATATGTGTGTTAGTCGGTCTGTCTGTGTCAGTCATCGTGATTTATAGGCTTCCTGTATTTTGCAAGATAGAGTCACAATTTTTATTTGGGGCAAATTACTTCCCCACCCCCCACCCGTTCGCCCCCCCCCGCCCCCTCCCGGTCCATCTCCCCCACGTCCTCATCCCCCCCTCCCCCCTCCCACCATCCCCTCCCTTCCCCTCCCATCCACGCGTCCTCTCAGTTATTTCGGGACTAAAAACGGGCTCTGCGATTGTTTCCATGGAGACCAGATTTGTCTCTTGCTTGCTTCCCCCGCTGGGGCTGGCGGGGGGGGGGGGAGACAGAGGTGAGGGTGGCGAGTGAGGGGAGGGAGGGAGGGAGAGCGAACGAGGGAGGGAGAGCGAAGCGTGGTGAGTATGGTGAGTCGCGTGAGTTAGGGTGAGCGGAGTTCGACAATGAGAGGAGTGAGTGAGGGGGGTGAGCGGCGGCTGATGTAGATGCAGAGCAAAGACTACAATGTCACACTCACGTGGCCAAGCCCAGGTAACCGCGTCAGGTGTGGCGGAGTTGTCGTGTATCATCATCGCTGTGATGTCTCCTTCGTATTTGCACCTTATGGCGGGACCCCGGGGTCCCAGAATAAACGGAAGTCAAAATCGTAATCCATTAATTCATTTTTGGCGACTCCGTCCCACCGCGCACATAAACGCCGCGAGACCCACCAGAAATCAATCCTCTCGTTCTTCGCCAAGCGCCCGTCGTTGCCAGAATTGCCGTAGTCATAAACAAAACGTTGAAACTTTGATTAGCGCATCATGTAGAGCTAGTCGAGAGGAATAGATCTCCGTGTCGTTCGCCTTCAACAGACATAAAATGACGTCGCAACGCAGTTTACGCGAGACCCGGCGGATTATGGGACCCGCCATAAGGTTCAGTTGTGGATCGGGGCATTGCGTCGTCCCACGTGTAACTGCGGTCTGTTCTGGATGACCACAGTCGCACACCACTGCGAGAGTTTGTGTTTAATTCTCCACGTGTTGCGTCGTCAGGTATCCGCATTCACTGCCGCCGTGGTTTGTGCAGCGGATGCGGTTTAGGGTGGACCGTGAGCAGCTTCGTGGGAGATCAAACCCCAGGCATCTTCTGCGTTGGGTCCATCACGACAGGGAGTGCGCATTGTGAGTTATTTTGAACTCCATTCCCCTCTCCACGCTTCATCGGCGTTGAAATCGCATTAAGTGGCGAGTGGTGAGAGTGGTGAGTGAGATTGGAGTCAACGGAGTGAGAGTGGTGAGTGAGTGAGTGAGAGGTGAGCGCGGTTAGGTCAGTGGGAGTGGTGAGTGAGCGAGCGGTGAAATAAAAAAAAAATTCAAGAGCAAAGACAGAGCGAGAGAGCGAGCGATGGGACATTTCATCTCAACTGTAACGCGTTGACCCAGTCCGCAACCATACCCTTACCATCCGTAGTGGGGGATACAAAGACGGTCGGGCGTGGTGCTAGTCCCACCGTCACCTCGTGCACCGGGGCGGCCTTAAATAGGTGCTCGCTAACAATACAGCACTTGCCCCAATCGTCTGTGTAAAGGCTATCCGGGGGATCTTTGTCTTGTGTGACTGCGGTGCTGCGTGTGTTTGTCTGGCCAGTGACAAAGTCCATGATGCGATATATAATCAGCCATGACGAATCCACTGCTGGATGAAAAGTATAAATATGTCATACTCTTTGGTTCTTTCGGTAAAGTCACGTGGGTATAAAATAAAATAAATGACGACGTTTCGATCGCAACACAAGCGGCCGTCCTCCAGCAGCTCCACTGCTGGATGATATTTTTTCCACCTGAGGACGACCAGTTGTGTTGCGATCGAAACGTCGTCATTTATTTTATTTTATACCTACGTGTAACTTTACCGAAAGAACCAAAGAGTATGGATTCCTGCAGTTACGAAAGCTTCAAATCAAGATATAAAAATTTCATCCATCCAACGAAACGTCCAGGAGACGATTAAGGCACGGCGCTCGGTTTACAGCCGGAGTCAATTACGACGGTGGGGTTATGACGTCATACGCCACGGGGATTGTGACGTCATCTCGCCAGCCGAGTGCACGTGGCCGTCAGGACCCGGGGTTTCAATTCGAGGGCTTCTGGCTCCTTAAATCCGTGGTGGCGCTTAATCACGCGACGTGGAATTCCGGTCACACAGCAGCACAGCGCAGGATGTGTGACGTGGATTGACATTATTTAGATTATTGCGGTGCTAGAAATGTCCAAATGATGGACCACTTTGTTGAGCTTTCAATTTGTGGCCGCTTCTGTAAAAATAAGTTAATACCTCAGTGGGCTCCGCCTGGTAGGATGGGGATGATTTAGTTTTACTTGAATGTGTTCGGGTGATTTGGTTAACTTTCTTGTACTTTTCACTCCTATCGTGTTTTCTACTCTTTGTTGTTGTAACGTTATCACCCGAGCCGACTGGACATCTGTGAAAAAGAGCTTTATAGCTCATCGGATTTCTCCAGGATACATAAATATTCTGATTCTATTTATTCTCACCAGAAGGAGCATCATCAGCAGTATTATCAGCAGCAAAAAACATCATCAACATTTGCAGTTATAATCAGCAGCAGCAGCATCAGTATCAGCACTGTAGTTGTCATGCACCCATAATTGTTTTTTTTTATTCAGCCACGTGGTAGTTTTATACCCCAAATTCTCGTTATTAACCCCTCCACCAAGCGACACGATGGAGACCTCTACAGTCAATACGTAGCAGCGACGATCTTGTCGGGTGGTGGAGGGTTTTAACGACACAAATGTTGGCATATCCTCGCCCAAAAACAACGACGGTTCTCAGTAGTAGTTGCTGCTGCGAAAACCTCGACTTTAGTTGTCATTATCACGCTGATCGGCAGCAGAATCATAATCGTCATCAGCAGCGTAATCATCATCGTCATCAGCAGCATAATCAGCATCATAACAATCGCCATCAGCAGCAGCTCGCAACGCCGCTGCTGATGGCTCTCCCGCTGGGACCGGTGACCTCACGCCCCCACGTGGCGCGCCTCACGCTCTGCCCGTGTGTCGTCTGTGCCGTCTGCGGCTCCGTCTGTAGCCGCCTCTCTCTGGTGAACTGTCTCCGTCTGTGGGGTCGTCCATAAATGACGTCACACGATTTTTTACCCCCCCCCCCCCTAGTCACACGGCGTCACAAAAAGTCAGACCCCCCCTCAAATATAACGTCACAAAGCTCTGCCCCACCCCCCCCCCCCAAATAAAACATGCTTCAAATCGCTTTAAACTATTGTCATTGTAGTGCGTATTTAATGTGGCGCTGCACTCTGATGTTGTAGGAGAAAACATTTATTAAAAAGTCTATTTAATTAAGTAGAACGTGTTGTCTATATTCATTTAAAGTTAAGCATTTTGATGTGACGTCACATTTCTCAAACCCCCCCCCCCCCCCCCCTTCGTCACACACGCTGTCTTTCCGACAGACCTGTTCTTCACCTGAGGACGGCTGCTTGCGTTGTGGCCGAAACGTCGTGAGAATTGTATTTTATTATGTTTTATTTTTATTATTTTATTATTTCCCTTCTACGTGACTTTACCGAAAGAACCAAGAAGAAGCGTTCATAGGTAAAGTGACAGCCGTTGTTCAGTCGTCGTGTAGAGTAGAATGATCGACATCAAGTCACGTGGGGTTGCCCGCCAAAAGGCATTTGGAAATGCTATGCGGTCCTATGGAAAGGGATGCATTCCACGACCCTGCCCTCAAGGTGAAACAGACTTCAGTACTCGCTTATATCGTGAGGGTGAGAATATAATGATGTAGTTTGACGTTTAATACAGGCTTGCCTCGATTGGACACGGGTTCGGTTTGTGTGATTTCGCGCTGTGCATGCGGCTCACCAAATTCTACACAGAATTCGCTATTGTATGTGGTTTGAAATCACTCTACATGCGGTGACTTTGCGCTCGAATTGTGTGTGTGCTGTATGCGCTACTAAGCTGGTGTCACACCCAGATGTTACATACAGAGACACAACATTGTGTGTGGTGTGTGCTGTATGCGCTTCTAAGCTGGCAGCTGTGTCACACCCAGATGTTACATACAGAGACACAACATTGTGTGTGTGTGCTGTGTGTGGACTGTGTGTGTGCTGTATGCGCTACTAAGCTGGCAGCTGTGTCACACCCAGATGTTACATACAGAGACACAACATTGTGTGTGGTGTGTGCTGTATGCGCTTCTAAGCTGGCAGCTGTGTCACACCCAGATGTTACATACAGAGACACAACATTGTGTGTGTGTGCTGTGTGTGGACTGTGTGTGTGCTGTATGCGCTACTAAGCTGGCAGCTGTGTCACACCCCGATGTTACATACAGAGACACCACATTGTGTAGTGTGTGTGCTGTGTGTGGACTCTGTGTGGTGTGCTGTATGCGCTACTTGGCAGGCAGCTATCTCCTCGTGTGGTGCATTGTGGGTTGGCAATTTCGCTTTGTGCGCCCCCCCCCCCCCGGTTTTGTTTTTTAGAACGCATCTACTACTGTCCCGCACGAAGCGTGGGGGGACAACCTGTCGATTGCGTCTGCGATGTCCTCGTTGTTGTAAGAGAGGCGAGGAGTTGTGCCCCGTGCATCCGGCGGGGGGCGCCACTGCTCAAGCGAGACCACCTCGCGCACTGCCTCGGGGAAGATTTGTGGAGAATTCCACATTCGTATGCCGGAGACCGGGTGGAGATCCGACCCGTTAATCATGCCGTCGTCAGAATTGCTTTGTTGTCGTCATTAGCATCGACAGCCGCGGTCGATCCACTTCTGGACGAAAAAAACGTCCTCCGCAAATGGCGCCTCCATCTTCATTCAGCAGTGGAGAGATCACAGCCGCATCATCTGGCTGACGATGATCGCTGTCATCAAAGTGATTCAGCGTTTAACCAACTGAAGTCATTTAAGCTCGTGAGCCGCACTGCTTGAAATGTCAAACTCAGCGCGTCCTTTTGTGATCAAATCACGTGAGGCACGTGAAGCTGTCCAGCTTGAGACACCTGGCGGTAATTGTGAGTAATTGCAAGCAGTGGCTAGGAGATATTAACTACCTCGCCTGGTATACAGGAGGTCGTGGGTTCGATCCCGACCCTGACGCCTGCTGCTGTATATTTGGAGTTTGCGTGTTCTCCGCGTAGTCGCTAGGATTTTTCTCCGGGTCCTCCACGTGAGAAGCCACTTCGTTGAGCTGATCATTTGTGGCCAGGTCGCTTCTGAAAAAGAAATATATAGCTGAGTGGGACTTATTTGGTAAAATGCAACATAGTTTTAGTAGTTTTAGTTTAAAGTTCAATTGCCGGCCAGCTCCCATCATGGGTGGAAAAAACTCGATTTTTCCAGCGGAAGGCATCGTTTTGTTTTTTTAACCAATTAAACCGGATTTCTCCCAATCTCAGATGATCGGGTTTAATATAAAAGACAATTAAACCCGATTGTAAAAAACCCAACTGTGCCACCCTTGGCTCCCATCACCACCAACCCGCAATCATCATCATCAGCCTTGGCCAATGCACTGCTGGATGAAAAAGGCCTACGCAAATTCGCCTCCCTCTCTGGCAATGTATGTACAGTATACAGTGTGTAATAGACGACGTTTTGGGCCATGGCCCTTCTACGTAGCACTCAAATAGAGAGGCCAGAGAGAGAGAGAGAAAGTGGATGTGCATTGCAGACGGTTTGGGGAGGCCTCCTTCATCCAGCAGTGGATCGACCAAGGCTGCTGTTGATGATGAATAAGCCACACTGCTTTTTGCGTCTAGTTTGTTGTCCTTTCCCCGCACCTCCAATGAGCGCGGTGGGCTACGTACGGTGCGAAAGAGGTTCGACACACGTGCACTGCATGAATAACCACTCCACCCCACACCACCCCACCCCACACCACCCCACTCCACACCACCCCTACCACACCACCTATCACCCCGAGGTCAGTGACGGGCGCCACAGCGGCGCCCGTCTGCCTGGTGGACCACAGCAATAGAAGGGAGGCTTCGTTATTTGTCAATGAAATGTGGGTAACGTGGGGGGGGAGGGAGGGGACGGAAATGACTTTAATGTGGCTTAAACGCTGAATCACGTTGATAGCCATCGTCGTCGTCGTCGTCAGCTGTGATCTTTCCACTGCAGGATGACGACCTCCATCCACTTCCTCCGCAAAGCCGTCGCCATCGCATTCGCAGGGTTGGGGTTGGGGAGCGGCTCCGTAGCGCCGTGCGCTAACCGTTGCGCCACCGCTCCACCCGTCTTGTTACGCGGTCTTAAGGAAGTTGATTTTGAAATGAATAAATAAAAGTGGGACGATGCTCACACCAATCCGGCGGCGATGAGTCAGCGGTGGAAATTCCACATTTGCGTGCGAGTACATCTGTAGTGGCATAGCGCTGGCTGCTGTCTCTCTCTCACCATCTTTATAATCACGGTGGCTAGGAGATGTTAACTACCTCGCCTGGTTTACAGGAGGTATTGGGTTTGATCCCGATTCTTACGCCTGCTGTATATGTGGAGTTTGCGGTCTCTCTCTCTCGGCCCGTGGCCACGTGGATTTTTCTCCGGATCCCCTGTTTATCCCTCCACATTTAGAATCAACGTGTCTTTTTTTGGAGTGTATCGTTGCTATAAATATTGACACGATAAGCCAATTCCTTGATCTATCATTTGTGTCCCAGGTCGCTTCTAAAAAACAGCTACATAGCTCGGTGGGCCTTACCTGGTGAAATAAAACAAATTCTTCTTGGTTCTTTCGGTAAAGTCACGTAGAAGGGAAGTAATAAAATAATAAAAATAAAACATAGCAAAATAATTCTCACGACGTTTCGGCCACAACGCAAGCAGCCGTCTTCAGGTAGAGAACAGGTCTGTTACCGAAAGACCCAAGAAGATGAATCCCTGCAGTCACGAAAGCTTTAAATCGAAATAAAACAAAATGTTTGTTGAACTTCTCTCGCACGTAGCCAACCGTGCTAATCGGAAGTGTTTGGTGGGTGAGTGGGGGCCGTGGAGGGGGGCTGTGGAGGCAGGTGGAGGGTGGAGGTAGGGGGGGGGCGCGTGGGCTGCTGGCTGGGATGTCGTGGAGCGGGTGGAGAGGTGTGATGCAGTGCAAGGCGGGGTGATGAGGCTAGTTGCCATGGTAATGGGGGATGAGAAGAGGAGGAAGGGGCTGATGGCTGGTGGAGGAGGAGGACGAGGGACACGGGAGGGACTTTGTATGGCTGAGCGGGGGCGGGAGTGGTGATGATTGGGGGGGTCGTTGTCAAGGCGACGGTGGATGGATGAAGGAGGGAGGGTGGCAGCGAGAGAGGGAGGGGGTGGGTGAGCCGTTACCATGGATACGCGGTCCCCCTCCCCCCGTCCAGCCGCGTGCTGTTGACTCAGCGTGACTTGGCACCTTTGCGCTGAGTCGCGTCATCAGCTGCAGCACCGCATGGGCACGGCCGGTGATGATGGTGATCACGAGCCACTGGAGCAGCAGCAGCAGCTGATTAGCGCTGTTAATATGTAGCCCAAATCAATGTCACGTTGCCTTCCTGGCCCAGACAAACCTTATCTGGTGGTGTTACTTCCACATTCCTATGGCGGGGTCAGTTTAAGTATATATGTTGAGCTTACTTCGCACCGTACGTAGCCAACCGTGCTAATCGGAGGCACAATCTGTACTTATGTATGGCTCTGGGATAAGCAACCACTGTGTTGATTTTTTCATAGGCTGCTCAGCGCATCGCTACAGACCCCCCTCCCCCCAAAACGCCAACAGGCCAGCAATAAACAGTACTCTTAAGAGTAGTACGCTTAGGTGTGTAACAGAGAATAAAAACCCAACGCATTCGTAACTAACACTCCCCTTAAAGAGGTAACATTGTATATTTGCAGGATCTTAAAAGGGGGATTCCAACTTCTTCCAACATTTACCCAGCGTTAAAATGTGTGTTGATTGACTTTATGTTATCGCTTTAAAGAGTTGATGACCTGGCACTAAAGCTAAATACGGTGCTGAACTTCTCACGTAGCAAAGTGAAATCGTCACAGATCCCAATGCAGGAATCGTCCACGAAGTACGAATGCGTAGCTGGGAAACTCCTGTCACTCTATAAACTCAACGACTAAAACAAATGTTTTACCAGGTCCTTACCTGAGCTGTAAAGCTGTTTGAGAAACGACCTGGCCACAATGATAGCTCAACGAAGTGGCTCATGAATCAGCAATTTCTTGCTGTGGTTGTTCCACCTGATGAAGATCGCTTGTGTCGCAATCCAAACGTTGTGATTTGTTTAATTTTATTTTATTTTATTCCTACCTACGTGACTTTACCGAAGAAACCAAAGAGTATGAAGTGGCTAATCATTGGGAAATTTATAGCAGCCAAATACTGTAAACCAGTGGTTGCTTAACCTTTACTGCAGCCTTGCATCCATTCTCAATCGTTAAATTTGTTTTATAATGTTAATAAATACACATGGTTTGATGAAACAAAGTAGTTGTACTTACCTGCCCGTGCTTAATTTGTGTTTCGATTATTTACCGACTGAAACAATCTGGAATGTCTCGCACCCCCAGAAAGGGCATCTGCACCCCCCCCCCGCCCCAGGGGTTGCGTGCACCCCAGATTAAGAAGAGCCGCTGCTCTAAGCGCATCGTTCATTCTACATGTGGAGGGAACCACGGATAAGAAGCCACGTGACCACGGGGGAAAAAAAGAGAGCGAGACACGCATACTCCAAACATACAGCGGGCGTCACGGTAGGAATCGAACCCACGACCTCGTGCATACCAGGCGATTACCTCCTGCAATTACCGAACCACATTCTGGGTCGAGCCTTGACGTTTCGTAAATATTTAATCCCCAGTAACCAACACACAAACTACAAACACGAATCCTCTCTCCTCCCTCCCTCCCGTGTTCTTTATCTGTTGTGCAATTATGGGAGGAGCAAGTGACTCCACCTGTTGGCTCAGCCCGCTGCGAAGCCGTCGGCTAACATCAGTCACAGCGCGACATCTGATCCGGTAGCTGGACAAAGCAAACAACACTGACCCAGAATGGTAAAGTATGGTCAAGCAGCACCCCCCACGCGCCCACCTCCGCCCACCATACCCAATAGGGCGTGGGGGAGCGGGGCGCTTTCCTTCATCCAGCAGTGGACTGACACAGAACTGACTATTATTCGTCTGTAATGATAGACTGTGTACTCTTGAAACGACACGCGATTGTGACGTTTTATTTCTAAATCAAATAATAGTATAAAGCAGGCGGAAGCTATGTGGAAACTTCTCGTAAAAAAATGCCTGTTAATGGACAACTGCTCACGAGTTCTCAACCGGTTGCGAGCGTTTCCGCCTTCATCGCTTACGTAAGACAACGTTGACCCAACGTTCCGTGTTTATTGAAACCACGGCCACCAAAAAAACATTGTTACTCCCATCGTCATCATCATCAATACCATTATCATCACCACTATCACCATCGCCACTACCACCATCATCACTGTCACCACCACTATCACCATAGCCACTGCCATCATCATCACTCTCACTATCACCAGCACCGCTACCATCATTACTGTCACCACCACTAAAACGACTTCCACTGGTGATGGTGGTGATGGTGGCATTAGTGGCAGTAATTTTAGTGATGGTGGTGGTTTTGTTGGTGGTGATGGTGGTAGTTTTGCTCGTGTTGGTGGTGGTAGTAGTTTGTAATGGTGATGGTGGTTTTGCTGGTGGTGATGGTGGTAGTTTTGCTCGTGTTGGTGGTAGTAGTTTGTATTGGTGATGGTGGTTTTGCTGGTGGTGATGGTCGTGGTTTTGCTGGTGTTGTTGGTGGTAGTAGCTTTAATGGTGGTGGTGGTTGTGGTTTTTCTGGTGATGAGAGGTTTGCTGGTGTTGTTGGTGGTGGTAGTAGCTTTAATGGTGGTGGTGGTTTTGCTGGTAGTGAGAGGTTTGCTGTTGTTGTTGGTGCTGGTGGTAGTTTTCATGGTGGTTGTGGTTTTTCTGGTGGTGAGAGGTTTGCTGGTGTTGGTGGTGGTAGTTTTAATTGCGGTGGTGATGATGGAGCAGTAGCAGTCGTTGTGGTGGTGGTGGTGGTGGTGTGGACCCCTGGGCGAGGAGGCGAGGGTCAGTGCTTGACGAGGGCTCGGCGCGGGCCCTGTGAGCGGTGCGTGGGGTCACGCGGGGTCAGGGACGCGTGTGTGGGAGCGGATATTGGGGAGGACGCGCGTAAAGGCGCGGCGGGGTGGTGACCGATGGATCGCACATTTTTTCTAAATCACTTTGTGGTGGTGCAGTTGCCATTGGTGCTGCTGCGCTGGCAGTGACGCCACACAAGCACGAACAACAACGCATCTCAACGCATAATAAGTAAACAAAAAAACACTGTGGCCTTAAATCGGAAAAAGTATAAAATAGGTGGCGTTTCGAGTAACGACCCTTCTTCACAGCACACGGAGAAGCCACTCGTCCCTTCTTGCCTCTCTACGTGCTGTGAAGAAGGGTCATTTCCCGAAACGTCACCTGTTATATATTTATTTTTAAGGCCACAGCATTATTGACGAATGTGATGAGTTTTCATTTATTATTGTTGTTGATGCATTCCTAAAATCACAGCAGGACACGGGACACCGCTCAATGATAATATCGACTCGACTCCCTCCACGAAAACCCAACAGTGCATCATAAAGCGACTGCTGGATGAACGTCTACCCCGCGCTCGGTCGGTCACAGGGGAGCTGTTCGGCTATACGACCCTGATGAACTCGACCCTGATAAGCTCAGGACCGCCCACTGAAGTGAGTTAGGCCATAGCCGGGAGATAACTTAATTTCTCAGATAACCGAGCTCTAAATACAGCACATCGCGTGAATAACTGCGCTGCCGCTCCCCGATGATTCATGGTGTCTCGCTGTGTTGCACGTGATCGCAATTACCCACAGGTGTCTCTACCTGGTCAGCTCCACCTGCAGTACGCTCCCTCCTCCACCTGTCGCCCCGAGGTCATTGATCAACGCCACAGCGTCCGGTTGCCGACAGCACATTAAGAGGCTTAGTTTGACAATTCAAGCATTGTGGCTAACGGCGTGGGGGGGGGGGAAATGACTTCATGTGGTTTAAACGCGTTGAATCACGCAGAATGAAGACCTACCTTCTTCCTCCGTGACGTCGTCACATCCCCTCGTGGTTTTCGCATCGCAGCAACACATACCTCTGATTTCGCCCTCCTCCCCCCCATCACGCACCTTCGGTGATTACACTGGTAAACACACTTTTTCTGGCATAAGCTATTCCAACGGGTTTAATGTAATTTTGGGGTGCTGATTCCAAATCTGGCATCAGTTTTTGTCTATCACATCAGGTTTTTGAGATATCAAATATTACATTTTCAATAAAAACTGCAGATGAAAAATATTAAATACATGTGGATATCTACATAAAATTATATTATAAACACACTATCCTAAAAATACAGCACCATATTTTAACACTAAAGCAGTCACTGACTCGGACAACGAACTAAACACCGTGCAGTAAGCCACTGTAGTATGCGCTCGTTCAGTGGAATAGAAACAGGAACACATTCCTGCGGAGGGAACTGGTAGGAACGTTGGGTTGCTCGGTCAATGGCCAGGATCAACGGCGGCGTGGTGTATTCCGCAAATATGGCCGACTGTGAGGGCGGGCACAAGCCGGCGTGAGTAGGTTAAACGTTGAGTTTTATAAGGGCACCACGGGGTGACCAGCCCCTCCCCACCCAGCCCCACCCCTCCCACCCTCCCTACCCAGCCCCTCCCCACCCTCCCCTCCCTACCCAGCCCCTCTTCACCCTCCCCACCCAGCCCATCCCTCCCCACCCAGCCCCTCCCCACTCTCCCCACCTAGCCCCTCCCCTACCTCCCCACCCAGCCCCTCCCCAACCTCCCCTCCCCACCCAGCCCCTCCCTCCCCACCCAGCCCCTCCCTGCACGACGGACACACTAATCCCCTGTGGGCTGGTGTAACCAGGAGGTTCCTACCAGTAAAACGACACGAACTCTCTCTCTCTCTCTGCTGAAGCCCTCTCGTCGTGACCAGCAGCAAACGTCGACATTGGCGTCGAGCTCCTGAACCATATTGCTGCCATCGAACGCACGCGTAGAAAAAAATATGCATTGATTACAACGTTTATCGCCTCGGCACATCGGTCTGTCGGCGATGATAAATGGGAGAGGACAGATGACAGAGAAGATAGGGGACGCGGGGAATGCGAGATGACAGTTGGGAGTTGGGGAAGAGAATGAGAGATAATGAGATAGCTGGGAGATGGGAGCTGCTGTCAAATAACCTCTGGAACATCAGCATCATCAGTGTCACCGCCACCACCATCATCACCACCTCGTCCGATTAGCGCCGTTGGCTACGTACGGTGCGAAAGAAGTTCAAAATACATACAAAATCACTATTACCACCATTGCTATCATCATCATCACCACCATCGCCATCATCATCACCGTTATCCGCACCACCACCGTCATCATCATTCTCGTCATCATCATCACCGTCACAACCATCATCACCAGAACCATCGTCACCATCATCATCACCGCCAGCGTTATCGTCCCCATCATCATCACTTTTTACGACTTTAAAAAATATACTTCCACCCATTATCCGTGCCCCGAATCTTCCATACCCACCAATCCCCTCCCCATAGCCACCGCCCTCACCCCGCCATCCCCTCGACGTCGTCAAACTGAGCACGGGGGGTGCCTTGCGAAATCCGTGTTGTCGATGCATCTACAACGGCTGCGTTCACACGGTCCGGGTTTCCTCATGCGACAGGCGAGCTTGTGTTGATGGGGAGGGAGGGCGCGGCAGAGGGGGGGGGGATGTGTGTGTGGGGGGTGCAGAGAGGGGGTAGGGAGTGGTGATGGGAAGGGCGTAGTCCGGTTGAAAATGATGAGAAAATAAACAGAAGTCGACAGAGTTCTAGAAAACCACAGAGCGACACGCGAACAGAGAGACGAGGCGATCGGGCGGATGCGGCAGAGAGGGTGGGGTTATGGTTGGTGGATCACTGCACGAACGCTGTGAAACTCCCTTCCCGTGGGCGTCGAGGAGACGCTAACACCCTGGATCGCCAGGATAAATCAGTACAGTACAGCAAGCGGACTAACTAATCGCCATCTGTTTCTATCTGTACGGGGGATCGAGTGTTGTTTCCCCCTCGCGCAAGGCGTGGGTTTCTCCGGGTGCTCCGGTTTCCTCCTCCCACGTGGTATAAGAAACTCAACTCATGATTAATTGGGGGCTGCAAACAAAGCGTCATAGGACTCAGTGTGGCCATCCTTGGTAAATAAATTAGCAAACAAGTAAAATAAAAGGTAGGCTGAGAGGTAGGGCTATTTCTAGAGGCTCATTCAGGACTGTTGATGTTGACGTTATTTTTTCAGGGCCGTCTCGTATTCACCACGTGCAGTGCGTCTTTAGAAATATTGAGGGTTTTTTTTTACCGAATTCGGGAAAAACTGGCTCTCCTTCTTGTTTGCGTTGCCGACCCCTGGGTGAGGGGCAGGGCTGGCGTTGGTGTGGCTATGCCATTAGGGTACGGTCGGAAAAGTTCGAAAGATGCGTATGTGACCGACTTTTTCATGGAAATCAAAACCAAAACATCTTGCAATCCTTGGAGCTGGTACCTTTTTTTAATAGACTTACATATTCGTCAGCCAAGATCAAGGCACTGCAGCTTGAATCCGAAACCATTTTTTTAATGTATTAAAGTGCAGCCAGTTTTTAGGTTGTGTTCCGTTTTAGCGCGCGATGGCATCAGTATGTGACTGAGTTTTGCATGGCAATCAAAACCAAAACATTTCGCAATCCTTGGAGCTGGAACCTTTTTTACTCGAATTACGTCATCGTCAGCCAAGATCAATGATTGCTGGATGAAGTCCTCTGGAATCCGAAACCACGTTTAATTTTGTTTTATGTGCAGCCAGTTTTGAGGTTCCGTTCCGTTCTGGCGCACGACTGCACCAGCGATGTGGTTCAGGAGCGCACGATGCCAAAGTCGCGGTCTGCTGCTAGCCACGACGAAAGGGCTTCAGCAGAGAAAGAGAGTTCGTGTAACTTCGCTATTCCCCCTCCTGTGTTCAAGGAGTGCACACCTACAGCGGTTGAGTTGGCCGCGTTCAGACCACCAAACTTATAGTTTACTTCTTTGTGCAGGAAAGCAACACTTTCATCCCACAATTAATGATGAGTTATGATTCTTATACCACGCGGCATGATACCGGAGCATCCGGGGGTTGGGGGGGCAACACTCCTATCGCCGTATAGATGGAAAACAGATTGCCAGTAGAGAACATTTTAAATCATCTGTGTGTGGTGATTGACCAACCCTCGCTGCTGTCTCCACAGTGCTGGGTTACAGGCAGCCACGTGGGGCACCATTTCCACCCTTCGTATAATGCCTTCCTTTATGCGTATACATTTCCAATACATTTTTTGGTCAATTCGCAGTCCTTTCACGGCCACCATCCCCGCCACTTAACAGCAACATCAGCGGCAACCTTGGCTCTTCTGTTGTTCTCTGCGGAGTAAACTCCCCACGATGTAACCAACGCACGGGCCCCAGCTGCGCCCGCGGCCTTTGCAAGGACCACTCCCATCCTGCAATCTCGTTCCTCCACCTTCTGGCCGCAGGTGCCTATAGGAATGCTCTGCTCTCTTGACCACCACCCTCCGTTGTTTTAGAACCGGCTGAGACCCCCCACCACCCTCCCTCCGCCCACCCACCCCCGCACGCCCCCAGCCTTTGGCCACAATATTTTTTTTAAATAGAATAATTCTTATTTTCAATTACTACCACTTGTTTACCTAGGAAAGCCTCACTGAGTCTCGTGGCCTTTTTATTAGGAGGGCCCTGTCAACGTTTATTTATTTATTGTACTGTACACTCTTAATTGAGTAAGGTAATTTGCAGGGTCATTGATTAAAAACATGCTAATTTGGACCGTGATGCGGCACACAGTGAAACGTAAATTGTTGCGAGTGACGTCGCTGGCTCTTTAACGTCAAACTTAGTATTTGGATGGGTAACCATCCCAGGGCTAACATTTCAACCGGGTCTGGCCTGGGTAGGCGACCCATAATATATGTCCGTACCTGGCACACCACAGTCAGTGTCTATAACCATTGTTCTCTCTGTGGCTGTGACTACTACTACCGGTCATGTGCCGCCGACACCAACCTCGTAGCAACCCAGAAATACACGAATTACTTATTTAGTGGTGAGTCTAGGAATCTCAATCTCTCTTTACATGACTGTGCCTCTCTATGAGAAGCGGTCCTGCGCCTCTCCAAGATCGAGTGAGTAACCGGTGCGGTGTCTGTAAAATATAGCCACTGGGGAGACAAAAGTGGCCGGGAGTGGTTGCCGGTCACCCACCCCCCTCGTTTTCCCATGCCGGCCTTCAATGGTGCTCGCTAACAGCACTTGCCCCAAAAATGATGTTAAGGCTATACGGGGATCTTTGTCTTGTTGTCTATGCAAGCCTTTGTAGTCGATACGTGAGCCCCAGCTTAGCAGAACGCGACGGCTTTGCACACCTCATTAGCTGATCATTCATGTGAGGCTGAGAACGTATTACTCAGCGCGTTTAGCATAGACACAAAGATAAAGATCCCCTGTAAAGTCTCAACAGGCGAACACGGCAAGTTACCGTCACCAAGCTCCTATGAAATTACTCAATCGGAAGGAGAAATAGAAATCATCCGTTTGCAACCCCCACCCCCATCGTACTGCGAAGAAAACGCGATCTAACCCAAAAAAAACCTATATTATCACTGGTCCAAAAAAAAAAAATTCTGGCTTGGCTCTTTTGCAGCTGTTTTAGACTAATTTCAGGGTGCTGATTCCAAATCTGATCTCAGATTTGCTCTATCACATCTCATTTTATGCTATCAACATACCCCATTTTCATTGATTTTACCCGAAATTAACTCTGTCACTTATGATTGCAAGTTGTTGCGAGTCAGTGACTGCTTTAGTGTTAAAATATGGTGCTGTATTTTTAGGATAGTGTATTTATAATATCATTTTATGTAGATATCCACATCTATTTAATATTTTTCTTCCGCAGTTTTTATTGAAAATGCAATATTTGATATCTCAAAAACTGATGTCAGATTTGGAATCAGCACCCCAAAATTACCTTAAACCCGTTGGAATACCTTATGCCAGAAAAAGTGTGTTGACCAGTGTTATGGATGATATTGGTCGCGAAGGCCTACGCGTTGAACAGGATTCTCTTTAACAAGAGTCACGACCCTCAGGGAGGTTTTCCTGGGCCCCCTTCAGGCCGAAAGGAGCACTGATTATGGCTGTGGTCAGGACCACACCCGGCCGCCTTAATACTATACTACATATTTTTTTTATTTTACCAAGTAAATCCTACTGAGCTATATAGCTCATTATCAGAAGCGACCTGGCCACAAATGATACCTCAACGAAGTGGCTTATCACGTGGACATGCAGAGCAGCACGATTCTAAATGTGGAGGGCAAAAACCGGAGGACCCGGAGAAAAATCCACGCGACCACGGGGAGAGAAAGTGAGACACCGCAAACTCCAAATATAGAGCAGCAGGCGTCAGGGTCGGGATCGGGATCGAACCCACGACTTCCTGTATACCAGGCGAGGTAGTTAACATCTCGCCACCTTGGCACCCACTGCCCAGTGCTCATGTTTTACAACACGGCACCACGTGCCTCCACGTAAGGCTGAGTCGACCTCGGGGAGGCTGGGGACCGGTTCTGATATCACTCGCCACTGATTGTTTTGGCGGTGGCTCACACGTTATCGTGCACACACATCACCCCACAACAGCCGCCATTCTCCACACAGTGACGATGACGTTCCCACAGCTATTGTGCCAGGCTCGGTGCACTTCGAGGCCACCGTGTGAGGCGTCAAAGGCTCGCTTGGCAGGTGGTCACTTGGCGAGACCTTCGTTGACCCATAGCACCTATAACACACATTAACCCGTTACAATACCGGATATTGAACCACAAATGCCCGTGTAGAATATATAGGCTGTTGGGGAACACGACACCCGAGGAGGGGGTGATGTGGCTCGGACCACGCGTGGCCGTCTTTGTCTTCCCAATGCTGATGTGTACCCAGGCCAAACGTTAGTATGTGGTTGGACCAACATTGGCCCAACGCTGCGTGTTTACTGGGTACACACCGCACCAGGTAATACATTTTGAGGCTAAATCGATCTAGGGGAGGACCGTGATCAGTCAATGAGCCATGGGCGGGAATCAAACTCGGGTGGCCGAGTTTTTAGAGCAGTGTGGGGGTGTCCCTTAGGCGACACGACTGCTCACCACAAAGACAAAGATCCCCCTTATAGCCCGAACAGACTTTTGGGACAATGCTGTTCGCGAGCACCTATGAAGGCTATCAATCACCACACTCTGCCGCTTTTGTCTCCGTAGTTGTGATGTTTACTCATCTGAGGCTGAGTCGACCTAGGGGAGGCCCAGTACCATTTCAGATATTCGTCACCGGTGTTGGCGGTGAGCGCGAATCGAGCTCGGGTGTCGGGGTTCGTAGCGCAAGAGCCTCCATTCACCACTAAGTGGTGGTGATGTAACCACGACGCCTGAAGAGTCGATGACTCGCTTACAAACGTGGAAAAAATTAAGACAAAGATCTCCCGTGTCGCCTTAACAGACTGTTGGGGCAAGTGCTGTTAGCGAGTAGCGCCTATGAAGGCCGGCACGTCACACGAGGGAGATGGGTGGCCAGCACCACGCCCGGCCGCCTTTGTCTCCCTCGTGGCGATGATTTAACGCACTGCACCAGGTACTCAGTCGACCTAGGGGAGACCCCAAGGACCGGTTCAGATAATTGCCACCGGTGTCGGCCGTGAGCGGGAACCGAACTCGGGGTCATAGCCGGGATTCGAAGTCCGAAGTGCGCTAACCTCCACTAAGCTACCGCTCCCCCACAATTGGCACGAACTCGCGCCTGCCCCAACTGCCCCCCTCCATCTCTGCAGAACCAAGGGTGGCACAGTCGGGTTTTTTACAATCGGGTTTAATTGTCTTTTTATATTAACCCCGGTCATCTGAGATTGGGAGAAATCCGGTTTAATTGGTTCTAATTGCAGAACCGCACTTCGCCAACTTCTCAACGATGGGCTTCATCCATTCCAAGCTCAGGAACTCACTGGCGGTGCCCACGATTGTGGAGGAGAAGCTCGTGTTCATCAAGACCAACCTGCCCGCCGCATTCTACGACTACCCCGTGCCCGACGCCCCCCCCCCCCCGAGTACGATAGCAGCACCGACGAGGAAGCAGCCTAAGCCTATCAGAGTTTCGTATTCATGAAACCAGGTTTTAATTACGCGAAATCGGGTTTAATTGTATTAAAGAAAAACCCCGATGCCTGCCGCTGGAAAAATCGGGTTTTTTCCACCCACGGGCAGAACAAACAACGCTCTCGCAAGCACGTCGAGGCGGCACGGTGCCGTCTAACGGCGGCGGAACTTGCCCAATCATCCTCTTCAGTCCCTGTTTTGAGCTCATTTTTCGAGAGCGCCCTTCGTAAGCCTCTGCACAAGAGAGAGAGCACACGGGGACTCAGCGAACCGAGAAGAGGGTGGCCGGGAGGGTTTGTGGATGGAGTGGGGAGGGCATTGGGGGTCAAGGATATTGCCACTGCGGGTGTCTGGGCGAGGGGTCTGGACACCCATAACAATTGCCCCATATAAGAGACGTCTGTGGACTTTTGGGTTACAATTATTATTTTTCTCCCTTCAGCAAGGTCACGGCTTGCATTGTAAATAGATGCCGATTCTGCTGACGACAAAAAACATGTTGAATACACAGCCGCGGGCACGACCCGTGTACTCACACGCATCAGCGGTGAGTCAGCAGCCAAAGGTTTGCTCAAGCAACCACCGTGACTTACACGGTGGGGCGGCGTGGGGTGGGGGGGGTCATCCAGCAGTGGATGGCCAAAGGGGGTGGTTATTTTTGTATTTTCTTAACATATCCAGGGGTGAGCCACGCTAACTTGCTACATTTGGTTTTTCATTTCATATATATTTTCAGCCTATTAATGACTTGTTTATGCGGAGACAACCCACCGACGCACGAGGGGGAAACACTCTATCCCCGTACAGATGGAAACAAGACGGAGATGAGTCCACTTGCTTTACTGCCTACTCCTGGCGAGCCAGGGTACATAGGCGCTTTCTCGACGCCCCACAGGAAGGGAGTTTACAACATCCATGTGTGATCCACCAACCATAACCCAGCGCTGGAACACAGGCCACTTGCATCATAGGCAACACCGCGCAGCCGACTGAACGGTATTATGATTTCAGTATTGGCTAAATGTGACGTGAAAAACTCACGTGGATATTAACAGCTTCATGATGACTACCGTATCATACTTTACGTGCAGCTCCTTGATCAATCCACTGCTGGAATGAAGAACTTCCCCGCGCCATGTCAGTGTTGGGTTGGTGAAGGAAAGGTTGCCCAAGGACCTGTTCCGATATCGCCATTTGCCACCGATGTTCGCCTTGGTTGGGAATCAAACTCCGGGTCACCGCGTTAGTCGATTGAGTTCGCTGACCAAAGTGAAACCGTTGTTCAAACACAGTGTGGACAACGTGATTTACTGTCTGCATCTTTTTGTATTGATATTAATCGATGGTCTAGTGAGGTAATTAACCGGGCCGTGGCTTTTAATGTTCCGTGTGATGACCAAATCCCCGAGGGTCCGTTGTGCTTCTTGTCGGCACAATGCAGAGATACGAGTGGGGTTCAGAATCACAATCTTTCTTTGAGAACAGAGGAATCCGATGAGCTGTGAGCCTCTTTTTCACAGATTCCCAGTCGAGGCGGGTCACCAAGTTGCAACAAACAATACAAAAAACGATAGGAGTGCAAGAGAGAAAAAAAGGTAAGCCACTAAATGGAAATAAAAAAAGAAAGTGTTTTATATATATAAAAGGAAAAGTGCTGTTTATTGAAGTAACAAAAAAACACACGGAAAAGTAATAATTCCATAAACATAATTACATGATTACTCCTTTTTAAAAAAAAACAAGCCAATCCAAAATATCCCAGGACGTAATGTTCTCTCACCGTGCTTGTACGTTCCCTGAACATTTTACTGGGGGGAGCGGTGGTTCGTGGTGCTTCACATTGGGTGTTTATCCCAACGTTGGGCCAAGGTTTGTCATGCGGTTGGGACCATGACACCAACGTTGGGCCAAGGTTTGTCATGCGGTTGGGACCATGACACCAACGTTGGGCCAAGGTTTGTCATGCGGTTGGGATCATGACACCAACGTTGGGCCAAGGTTTGTCATGCGGTTGGGACCATGACACCAACGTTGGGCCAAGGTTTGTCATGCGGTTGGGATCATGACACCAACGTTGGTTAAGGTTTGTCATGCGGTTGGGACCATGACACCAACGTTGGGCCCCAACGTTCCCTGTTTACTGGGTTGAATCAAAGCGAGCCGCATGTTACAGCACATTGAACCTCTTTCGTACCGTACGTAGCCAACCGTGGTAATGGGTGGTGTTGAGGGCGTGGAAGTACAACAAACTAAACACAAAAAAGCAGTTCTAAAGAAATGAGTCTTCAATCTGGATGATTTAAAAGTGTACAGCTCCAGTGGCTTCCTAATATCGGAAGAGCGTTCCAGACGGCCGCAGTCGGGCATCTGAAAGCGCGCGATGTGGTGACCGTCTTTGTTCGACGGCTAGCCAAAAGTTCGATTCCCAGCCACGGATATCATCAGTGGTGAGCGTTATACGAACCTGTCCGGGGTTACCACATTACCCTCCCCACAATGTCCAAACAGCACTAACCAGCTGACAATGTTATCATTAAACGGTTGAATCGTTAGCAAAATGGAAAGTTGGTTACAGTATTATTATATTGTATTGTTTTTGTATTGTTTATACGCACAAAAAAAACAAGCAAAACACAAACGGTGCTAATAAAAAAAGGGGTCAAAATAAGGTGTGCAGGTAAGGTTGGGAACCCAAGAGGGCTTATATAAAAAGCACACCAGAAAAAAGACAAATGTATATACAAAACTGATGATTATGAAGGTTCAAATATTAATAATATAGTTTAGAATTAAAACGTGAGGTAAATATTTTTTGTTAAAGTCTCATGAAATGAATTAAATAAGTACATCATGGCGTGAGACGTGTTTATTTTGCTCTTTAAAGGGGGGGGGGCGAAGCAATAATTCGTGTTTTAAAACGGTGGAGAAAAAAACAACAACAACGTTTAACCAAAACAACAATTTCCCGCCTTAATAAAAAGGCAGAAGAATAACTTGGGGCGAGTCACGTGACCGCCAAATCTAAACCCACAGGCGATGACGGTTGCAAACGGTTAAGCTCTCGATACTTAAACAATTTTATTGTTTTATTTGTATTATTGTATTATTTCCCTTCTACATTACTTTACCGAAAGAACCAAGAATATACTTAAACTAAAGAAGCCGTTATTTTAGCTATCGACTAGTTGGGATTCTAGTCGATAGCCGCTAGTTCCAGTAGGTTCCAAATTCACGTTGCTTTGGGGACGTCCATAAATGACGTCACGCACCTAGGGGGGGGGGTCAGACATTATAGATTTTAAGCTTTCGTGACTGCAAGGATGCATACTCTTAGGTTTTTTCGGTTAAGTCACGTGGGTAAAAATAAATAATAAAAATAATAGAAATAATAATAGAAATAAAGTAATAAGTATTTTATTTTTATTTTATTTCTATTATTTGTATTATTTCTTTTTACCTACGTGACGATGTGTGACGGGGGGAGGGAGTTTGAGAAATGTGACGTCACATCAAAATGCGCAACTTTAAATAAATATAGACAACACGTTCTACTTAATTAAATAGACTTTTTAATAAATGTTTTCTCCTACAACATCAGAGTGCAGCGCCACATTGAATACGCACTACAATGACAATAGTTTAAAGCGATTTGAAGCATGTTTTATTTGGGGGGGGGGGGGCAGAGCTTTGTGACGTCATATTTGAGGGGGGGGTCTGACTTTGTGACGCCGTGTGACGATGGGGCGCGGTCAAAAATCGCGTGACGTCATTTATGGACAGCCCCTTAGAGCAATTTGACATTAAATAATCGATTCTGGAATTGCATCGTGGCATAAATTAACGGTATAGAGCGGGGTAACAAATTTTTATGTTATTTATATTACTGGCCTGGATATATTTCGTTCACGAGGGAAAACTATTCTGCACGATTCGATTGTAAACAAATCGTATTGCACAAACAGATAAAATAATCGATGTTGCCACTTTGTTGAGATATCATTTGTGTGCCAGGTCGCTTGTGAAAAATAAGTTAATGCCTCAGTGGACTTTACCTGGGAAGATAAAGACGTAATTTCGTTGTATCCGTATACATTTAAAGTGATTTGTTTACGTTTCCTTTCGTGTTTTTGCATCGATAGTTGTAACATTCCGAGCCCGTGCCTCTACTGGACATATATGAGGGGGGGAAAGAGCTTCATAGCTCATCGGATTCCTCTCCTGAAGTATACATATTCAGATTCAATTTGCGCGCTGTTTGCACGAATTGCAAAAAAATCGATTCTTATTGTGAGAATCGATAACGAAACTCACGAGCACGGAGAATCGATTCGGCCCACGCACGTCTCGTGGAAAATGTTGAGAGAGGAAGTGGGGGGGAGGGGGGATTGGGGGGGTGCAGAGGGGAGGGGGTTGGGGGGTGAAAGGGGAGGGGATTGGGGGGGGTGAAAGGGGCGGGGTTGGGGGTAAAGAGGGGTGGGGTTGGGGGGTGAAAGGGGAGGGGCTTGGGGTGAAAGGGGTGGGGTTGGGGGTGAAAGGGGAGGGGCTTGGGGGGTGAAAAGGTTGGGGTTGGGGGTAAAGAGGGGAGGGGGTGGTGAGAAGTGAGGGGTTGAAGAGACTAGGGGGTGGGGCTAGAAGGGGGGGTTACGTCACGTGCCCTCACTGAACCCCCACCCCCACCCCCCACTGTACCCTCTCGACCCTTACCCCTCCAAATTTCACTGCTGCCCACGTGACCGATATTATTTATGTCGGTGGGCGGGGCAGTAACAAGCCCCGCCTCCCTCTCCCCATCACTCTCATCCCTCCCCATCACTCACCCCGCCACCACTCGACCTCCCGTCTCTCTCACGCCACACAAACCCTTCGCAGCTTCCCTCTGCCGCTCTCTCTCTCTCTGCCCTCTGTTCTCCCCCTACCCCTCGAGCTCTCTCCCTCCCTCTCTCCCTCCCTCCCTCTCTCACCCTCGAGTATCGTTGAGTAACGCGAGCGGCTCCATTCATTCACGCGGCAAGCAGCCCTTAGGGGAGGGAGTGTGCATGAACACCACACGCCACACACCACGCCGCACGTATATAGACGCAACACACGGAGCGAGGCCAGGGCTGTCAGACAGAGAGAGAGAGGAGAGAGCGAGAGGAAACAAACAGCGCGGCGAAGGGGCGTGGGACGAGCGAGATACATATCGGGTAGAAGCGGACGAGACTCAGGAATCGAGATAAGAGAAGTCGTGGATACAGACACGAGGCTGTCGAGATAGACATCTGGCGGCAGGATCAGTGTGATAGATCGACACGGACAGCAGCGTGCTTGAAAGAGACGGCCACACGACAGCCGCCATTCGCCACTCGAGTGGCCGTAGCGTCATCACGGCGTCTGTACCAGGCTAGGTGCGCTTTGGCAACAACCGAAACATACGACTCGCATGGGGATGGGCGCCCAGGGCAAGCGCAGGTCTGGTGAGGGGCTGGTGACCAACGGGGATCTGGGGACCGTGACCCCGATGACCAACGGGGGGGTCACGGGGTCCCCTCTGCCCGCCGCCGCCGCTGCTCCTCCTGCCGCCGCTCCGACCCCGCTGCCCGGGTCCCCTACGCGGGAGACGTGGAGCCGCAAAATCGAGTTCACTTTGGCGTGCGTGGGCTACGCCGTGGGGCTCGGGAACGTGTGGCGATTCCCTTACCTGTGCTACCGGAGTGGGGGAGGTGAGTGGCATCCACGTCAATACCCTCGCTGGCTGGCTACCCCTTGGCTCCTATCTGCTACCCACCCCCGACGTTTCTATCCATTCCCACCCCCACCCCGTCTCTCTCCTACTGCCGTATCACCAGCGGTGGTTATTGGGGTCCTTACTGCACGCAGGCCGCGAATTTCGTTCCTCTAGTAAATTATTTATTGCACTTTTTTTTTAATCCAGCAGAGGCGCACTTTAAAGACGTGTGGACTTGTTCAGGAGGAGGCTGCTGCTGCTGACACTGCTACGTTGAGTGTTTGTGGTTCAGGACGTTTTCAGGCCCCCAATTTGTGACGATGATGATGACGAGTTGTGTTTGCCAGAGGTGGGACAAAGTCATTGTTATGCAAGTCCAAGTCGAGTCTGAAGTCATCAAATTCATGACTCGAGTCTGACTCGAGTCCAAGTCACATGACTCGAGTCCGCACCTCAGAGGTGGGACAAAGTCATTGTTATGCAAGTCCAAGTCGAGTCTGAAGTCATCAAATTCATGACTCGAGTCTGACTCGAGTCCAAGTCACATGACTCGAGTCCACACCTCTGGTGTTTGCTATACCACCTCAGAGCTCTACATCCTCCCTGACCTGTCCAGTGTGCCACAGAGAATCCCGGGCTCCGATTGGCCTCTTCAGCCATCTGCGCACTCATCAAAACCCAACACAATAACAAACGTGCCATGGTCATCATCAACTATGATGGACGAACAATAGAGAGAGAGGGAGGAGGTAACCCACGACCCTTGCGCGAGGGGGCAACACTCTATCCCCCGTACAGATGGAAACAGGTGGCGATCAGTCCACGCTTTGCTGTAACCTCATTCTCCTGGCGAGCCCTGGGGCATGATGGCAACCACCTCGACGGCTAACGGCCCGAGGGAGTTTCACAACATCCGTGTGTGGTCCACCAATCCTCGCTGTCTCCACGGCGCTGGGTTACATTGCAGGCAGCATCGCCACAACCGCCCGGTTGACTTGGTAGGTTACGAGTTCGGATCATAGTTGGAGGTTGACTCAGCCCAACATCAACACCGCAGATCGATAAAAAAGGAAGAAGTCACTTTGTGAAAAGAAAAAACAGGCTAGCGGTGGTTCTCTTATGGCGATGTTCGCCCCCGCCATAGGAATGTCGAATTATCCCCACATGCTCAGGGCAATGCGCATTTTGAGCAGGAAAATTTTCCGATTTAGTTTTTGTATAATTATCGTGCGCTCCTCTTGCCGAGCAAAGCGACAACCGCATCCTCAGCAGCAGCAGCGTGGAGGTAAGGGCCCTGAGAATATTGTGTATTTGACCAGGTAAGGCCCACTGAGCTGCTATATACAGTAGCTCTTTTTCAGAAGCCCACAGCCCACAAATGATAGCTCATCAAAGTGGGTTATCACGTGGAAATGTACAGCAACACACTAACTCTAAACGTACGTTGCTTCTAAATGTGGAAAAAAATCCACACGATCACGGGGAGAACGTGGTTGTTGTTGTAGTTTGACTTGCATCCCACTGGGATTTTTGCACAGCGTTGGTGTACAGTGTTTTTTTTCTGGAAGACTTTGCAGTTTTTTCCTGGATTTTTCTGTTTGCGCATAGTTACTTTAAGATGTTTTCTTGTTCATTTTTTTGTTTGTTGCGGTTGCACCCGATTCAAGAGCCAAATGGCTCACAGGGCTATACCAAATAAATGCAACTGAAAAAAAAACTGAATATACAGCAGGCGTCAGGGGTTGGGATCAAACCCACGCCCTCCTGTATACCGGGCGAGGTGTTTAACATCTCGTCACCGTGACACCTGAGTCCACTCGTTGTCGACAAGGTGCGATGGACACGGTCTATTGCTGACCACATCCACAGTTGCGATCGCGTTGGCCACGGGCGTAGAGGGGGAGGGAGGGGAGGTTGTATGTTGATGTATGTTGAACTTCTTTCACGCCGTACGTAGCCAACAGCGATAATCGTAGGTGCGGGGGGTAGGGGAAGGACAACAAACTAAACACAAAAAGCAGTTTTAAATAAATGAGTTTGTTAATCTAGATTATTTAAAAGTGTATAACTCGAGTGGCTTCCTCGTATCGGAAGAAAGAACGTTCCAGACGGTCACAGAAGCACGTCTGAAAGCGTGCGATGCCGGTGACCGTCTTTGATGACCAGCCAAAACCCTCCGCTAGTATGACCGGTTGGCAGAAGACTTGAACGGCGGCGATGAGGAATGTAAATTCTGTGAAAAATCAGGTCATTGCAATGCCCACTGCACGCGCCTGATGATTGCTAGACAGCCCCCCCCCCCCCACGTGGTGCCTGGCGGTGCGTATGCGTGTCCCACGTGCCCTTAAACTCACGCCCGATGCCAACTACTGCCACGTGTGTAACTGTGACCTGCAGCAGTGATTTTGTTCACATCCGTGGTTTTTGTGCGTGTAATCATGCTATATTTATCAAAACGTGTGCAGGCTGGATTCCTGCCAGGCTGTCTGGCTTGCTTGCAGCCAAGTTTGCGTGAGCGAATGAGACGCCACTGCAGACGTCTCCGTGATGTTGAGACACGCAGTTAAACTATCACATATTCTATGCAGTACAGTATTATAAATAACACGTTTTTCTGGCTGACTGGCTGGAGGGACGGACGGTCACGACCAAGGCACGTGTGGAGCTGATCGTTTAATCACGATAACAGCATTAGGTAACAAAAATAAATCACTTAGTGGATGTATATTTTTTACTTTGCGGAGAAATGTGACGTCACGTCAAAATGCGCAACTTCAAATAAATATAGACTTAATTAAATAGACTTTTTTATAAATGTTTTCTCCTACAACAGAGTGCAACGCCACATTAAATACGCACTATAATGACAATAGTTTAAAGCGATATGAAGCATGTTTTATTTTTTCGGCGGAGGGGGGTGGGCAGAGCTTTGTGATGTCATATTTGAGGGGGGGTCTGACTTTTTGTGACGCCGTGTGACGAAGGGGGGGGGGTCAAAAATCGTCAAAAATCGCGTGACGTCATTTATGGACGGCCCCTTTTTGCCGTTGTATGTTTTCTATTTGATTGTTGTTTTTGGTAGCGTTTACGTGCATTTGGGGTTGAACATCTGTGAAAATCGAGCCACATCGCTCATCAGGGGTCTTTCGAGCTTGAATCAAACGTCTGTGTCATTAGTAATGCCTTTTGGTCGGGCACACGCAACAACAGCACATGCAACGTTCCCTACTGTATCTTAATTTGAAACATGCATAAGCTCTCCACTACTCGCTGATGTAAGCGCCTCCACAAGAATCTCCCCCCCCCCCCTAGTGGAGGGTCCCTCCTAGAGGGTATTTGGCCTACTCTTCCACGCTGGCCAAACGTCTTGGAAGATGGTGGCAGTGCCCCACATTTTACCCCACCATAGGTGACATTTTCCCATCAAATAGCTTCTGTTGTACCCATTTGCACTGCTGAATGAACAGAGGCGTTTGGGTTTGGCCAGGGTGGTTAGACCGGGAAAGAGAAAGCATGGTTTGTCATCTACAGGGTGTTTGTGCCAAGTGGTCTCATCGCGTGTGTCCTGTCACTGTGTGTGTCATCTTGTCACTGTGTGTCCGTCACGTCGCCGTGTCAATTATGTCACTGTGTGTAAGTCATGTCGGTGTGCGTGAGTCATTTTACTGCTTGTGTAAGTCACTGTGCGTAAATCATGTCACTAGGTGTATGTCATGTGACCTATGTGTCATCATAGGTAGATCGGTGGCGCAATGGTTGGTGCTCTTTGAACCTGGATTTGATTCCTGGCCATGGTTGACATCTGCGCCGAGTAATATCAGAATCAGAGCTGAGCCTCCGCGAAGTCGACTCACCCTTAAACATAGTGTCGTACACAAACCCGCTTATCATATGCTGCTGCGGAGCTGTGGACAGCAGAGAGCCGGGCACTAAACTAACGTCTGCACTCCCTTTCTCCCTGCCTGCACCCACCCGCATCGACCAGCTTGATGAAGTATGGCCAATGTAACCTTAAATGGGAACGGACTGTACACGATGTGAATGACCATGACTCCAGCAGAGAATGGTACCAGGAGAGAAACAAAAATCTATTCTTGTACCGTCCTTCAATACAGGGTTGCACCCAGATGTGAGTGCAGGCCCAAAGGCTGGAGGGCAGAATATGATCACGTGAGGTCAACCTGATTGTTATCAACTTGTTGGAAATGCGTAGTTGTCGTCGTCTTGAGCTACCGCTATAGGTTGTGGACTTACGAAATATAAACTTTATGTGTGCCAGTGTGAGTGTGCCTCAGTGGGGAGCGGTGGTGCATCGGTTAGGGCGCTGCGCTACGCAAACCCAGCGACTCCGAGTTCCGTTCCTGCTCACGGCCACCAACTCCGGTGACGATTATCTGAACCGGTCCTGGGCCTCCCCTAGGTCAGAATCGAATGAGTACCTGGTGAAGTGTGTAAACATCGCCACTAGCGAGACAAAGGGAGCCGGCCGTGGTGCTGTCATCCCACCCCCTCGAGTGCTGCGGCTCATTCATCAGGTGCTGCTCGCTAACAGCACTTGAACCAAAAGTCTGTTAAGGCTATCCGAGGGATCTTTGTCTTTTTGTGTATCTTTGATTGGGAGTGCTCCGGCCGTAACATGTGCTCACTAACAGCACTTACCATCATTCCTGTTAAAAGGCTCTGACTTTTTGTCTTTGTACCCTTGTGTGTGTGGTCATGGAGAGTGTGTGTGCGTGTGCCCATCGAAAGTGTTGAAATTCAAGGTGCCTGGCACAAGCGCCCTGGTAACGTGGGCGTGTATACTTGAGTGTTTATATAAATGTGTGTGTGTGTGTAACTTTGTGTGTAAGTGCGTGTGAGTGCCTTTGAATATTCAGTATTGTGTGTGTATTGTGTGTGGGCTTAAGTGGACGGGATTGTGTGTAGAGCTCGCATATCTCTTGAGAGGTCTGGACGCGGTCCAATTATCAGTGGGCGGCGATGCTGCGCGGTGGCTGCGTTTTGAAGCCCCCATGCCCAGCTGCCTCATGCTGCCCATCTAAGCAGCTTCTTGTTTTGCCGGATAGAGGGGGCGAAAAGGGGCAGAGCACGGGAGAATGTGGATCTCAGTAGACTTTGCCAAAACTAATGGTATACCAGCAGTTCTTAGGTTTTTTCGGTAAAGTCACGTAGGTAAAACATTTAAATTAATAAAAGTAAAATAAAAAAAATCACGACGTTTGGGAGGCAACACAAGCTTCCGTCTTCAGGTGGAACCGTCACAGCACGATTAATTTTAATTTTTTACCTAAGTGACTTTACCGAAAAAACCTAAGAATATGAATCCTTGCAGTCACGAAAGCTTCAAATCTAGAATTATACCAGCAGTGTGAAGATCATCCATCCTCTGTGGAGAAGGCTCGTGAAGGACGTTACTGGGCAGTTGGAGGAAGTCGCCCTCCAACAAAGTGCAGGGCAGAGAAGCGACGCTCACAAGAACGAGCGGCGTGCCAGGCGGCTAAAACGCAGCAAATTGGCACAGTATGGGGCACAGCTGGTGCATCAGCCAGCCATCTCAGTCAGTCAACCGATGGCATCTGGGTCTGTCCCGTGATCTCTTGCCAGCGAGCCTTCAACACTTCACTTGGCCTCTGCACATAGCCTGCCACAACCGCCTTTGACATCACCGCCACTGTGTGGCGAATGGCGGCTGGAGTGTGTTTATGTGGAGGGTGCACATGTGTGTACCTAACTGGGCATTTGTGTACCTGTGTGTAAGTGTGTATATCTGTGTTAACTATGTAACAACCACGCAGGTACACACACATCACGTACATACGTGATGAGATCAGCTGATGTGCAGGAGTGAAATTGGATTATAGGAACGTGAGATTGTGATGAATTTCAACATTATCAGGAGGAATTCAACCAGCAGTGGCTAGGTCGTGGCTGCTGTTGATGGTGATGCTGTCAACTATATCATGATTTTTTTTTGTATTTAGTAAAACGGTATAACACTCAATATGGTGTAAATATAAAGTGGCAATCTTTTGCATAAACTGCATCCCGCCAGAATGTGGAGTTTTACTCCTCGGGAGGAGGTGGCAGATCCATTGTTCTGTGTTGCGTAACTGTCCTGGGAGCTAGGCTCTTCAAGTCTGGATCTGTAGCACCATGTGGGAATGCCGCATAATCCACGGATTGTGTACCTGATGCCCTGCACTTGGAGGACTCATTCAGAATTCGTTATGAAATGGGCTTCTTTGCTCTCACTCCCTCTCTCTATCCCTCACTTCTTACTCTCCCTCACTCGCTCAACCCGAGCTCTTAATGGGTTGGTGTTTGCATTGCTTTTGTGCGTTGGTCTTTTGGCAATTTGCTGTGGTCTACATGGCCATAAAGGAGGCCGTCTCTGGTGTAGGGCGATCAGTTTCAAAGACAATGCATACATTATGATTATAATTATCAAAGCACGTTTAGTTTGCAGGTTTTGCCTCAAGCATGTGCAGTTAATGCAGCCTTGATGCTTCCTGCAAAATAAGGTGCCTATTTGGTGTCTGAACATTGTACCACTTCCTCTGTGTTATTGTCAGAAAGTGTTAAGCCTTTTCGTTTTTCGTCACGCCTGATGGTGACGACGAAGACGACGACTTGCCATGGGCGTTGACGAGACGATTATCGTAACCACGATTCGAGACGATGATCTCGCGCAAGCCCGCTCCGCTCGTTCGTACTAAATGTGCAAACGCACACGTGAATAGTCCTTCACTTAAATAATAGCCCCATATTTACTTACAGCTAGACAATACACGCATAACCGAGCCCCATGCATGTTTAATAGACATCTTTTTTACGACGACAAGGCGCTGTCCCACTCACGATGTACCTGGCACCTTGTTGAATTACCCACTCCGATGGCACACTGAAAGGTACATATTTCACCAGGTGCAAATTGTTTCCTTGCCAACGGTACCCAGGCACGAACATGAGTTTTCTCAATTGTTAGGCACAAGTGTTTCCCACGCATTGGCGGCGATATGTTAACTACCACGCCTGGTGTGCAGGAGGTCGTGGGTTCAATCTTGACCCTGACGCCTGTAAATTTAGAGTTTGGGTGTTCTCCCTGGGTTTGTGTGGATTTTTCTCCGGATCCTCCGGTTTTTCCCTCCGACATTTAGAATCAACATGCGTTTAGAGTTTTAGAATCAAATCGGAATATTTATTTATACTGGAGGAATCCGATGAGCTATAAAGCTCTTTTTCACAGATGTCCAATAGGGGCATGGGGTCAGTATTTGGCTGCTATAAATTTCAACATATGACACTTTCTTGAGCTATCATTTGGGGATAGGTCGCTTCTGAAAAATAGCTAGAGAAGCTCAGAGGCCTTACCTGGTAAAATAAAAATGAGTTTGTTTACTTTGGCATTATACGAATGAACGCATGAAGCGTATCGGGCGCGTGGGCGGTTATGTGGCCGGACAGTGGACGGTTTGAAAATAAATATTATTGCAAATTACTAAATGGCGTAAACGCGTAACAACGTCACTCATTCCTCCATCTGACAGCGTATACCTGTCTGCGAAACATAGCGCTTCAGTGGCAAGCCTTGCACTCTTTAAGAATTGTGCGAATGCAAATTGTGGACAAATGTAATTGGATGCATTATCTATATACAGAGACGAATAATAAATGAAAAAGGACTATCCCATACAATGATCGATTTAGGAATTGTGGAATTGGGCAACTGTTCTTTGCGCCCACCACCCCAACCCCCACCCCACCCACCAGCCAACCGGTTTACAAAAAAAAACAAGTCGCCAAAAAAGTACAGACGATAACGATGTCTCTCCGTGGCCTCGTTCCGCCGTGGTCTGGTTTTGGGGGAACAAAAACAAAACCACAGTGGGAACATAAATAAAAATGGACCTGCATTCTTGAGCCAAGTGTTAGGTCTGTGCAGGAGTCTGTGTATGGATTTCAGCGCAGGTCCGGTTCCTGCCAGTCCTGACCGGGTTTACGGTGGGCCACCAACCCCGCGCAGGATACAGAGGTTTATACGTCGTTATTACCAGCGGCCATGGTCAGTCCGCTGCTGGATGAAGGCCTCCCCAGGCTGCCACCATCTCTCACGATGCTGCGATGTAATGATCCACCCAGCAGCCCACACACCACGAGCCGATTTCATAATTGCTCTATCTCCCTTGGGTGGATGTCTTCTCAGGTAGCTTCCATTTTTTGGCTGCCACTCCCATCGTTATTCTCAACTGTCGAGCATCATCCCTTTCGGGCAGTGCGCTAAACAACTGCGCCACACCTCCACAAACCCCCGCCACTCCCCACAGCCTCCACGTACAAGAGGTGGCAGGAAAAAGTATTAACGGAGTCTCAGGAGGCTCCAGCATTGCAACGTTTGGGGAGAATGAATTGACAGTTATCGAATGCAATTTACAGATTTGAGGCTTAGCACATTTACAAAGCTTTTCTGATAAAAAAAAATCAAATGTTACCATTCATAAAAAGTAATTAATTGTAATGAGAGATGGCCACCCATTGGGGAGTCCTTCATCCAGCAGCAGTGTTATTAACCATGACTGATAATGATGAGTTCACAAACTCCAGAGGGACTGCTCTCGATCGCCGCTCCCAACTTTTAAATACAAGCCTGCAAATGTTATAATCGCGCGAACAACAAGTTGGGGGCAAATCCACTAAAAAAAATCGTCATTTGTAAAACCCCTGCGAATGTTCACGGTTTACTGTACCTCCGAATAGATTCATTTCATCCTACGCAATGTTGCCTGAGGCCATTTGAACACCTCTTTCTTGAGAAAGACTGTTTGTTTGGATTGTGCCACGTAGGGTGCGAAACAAGTTTTACATATGTAGTGTCTTCAAAAATTACTCACACCGACACAATGTAACAAGTCACCTGCTTACACTTTATTCACCTGTTTTTGCGTCAGTTATAGGCACTCTAACTATCTGTATCACATATACTTAACTTCTCCCCGCTCCTATCTATTTTGCACCTCACTTATCCTGCACTCAGCAGCTCTGCTCTCAGCGACTCCGCACACAGCGTCTTCGCACTCAGCGACTTCACATCTCCACCGCTGCCCTCACCTACGCTCCCTCAGACCCGCTCACCCGTCTGTCCCGGGCGGGGGGTTCAGCCAACTCCGGCCCGGCGACGGCGTGAGGGTTGAGGTCCCGTTGACGGCTGGAGCGGCAGCGGCGAGATGTCTTCAATTTTGGTTCCCGGCAACAACTCCCTTCGCTCACACACACTCCCGCTTATATCCCCCTGCTCATCCCAAGACCTCACGTGCTTTCACTTAAGCATGGCGCCAGTTGTCACATTAATCTCTTGTCATCACCCACCATCTCCCGCCGAGGCCTCCGGTCACAGCGTAACACCTGTTTGCCCTTCATTGCACCCGCTTAACTGTGCGCACCTCGTATTTCTCTCGTCTACACATACCATGAACAACGTACGCAGCCAATGGCACAGCATGGAAATATACAGTCCCAGTCCCTAGGTTACATAAGAACATACATAATCATAATATTGTTTCGGCTTGTAACGTGCCCCTGCAGCAGCATTGCCTTTGCGCTTGCAGAGAAGGGATGAAACTTGGCAGTGACTATTCTTTGGTTTTTTCGGTAAAGTCACGTATAAAGATAAAATAATAAATTAAATTAAATAATAGCATACGACGCTTCGATTGCAACACAAGCAATCATCATCAGGTATAATGAAATAGCGACATAGAATCTAACCAGAAAACTATAGACAGACATATAAGCAGACATATCACCAAGATACATATTTAAGGCCACCCCACAGAGACGATCACCCCTCTCTGTACCTGGGTTGCTCTCTCTATGTATCTTGGTGATATCTGTCTGCTTATATGTCTGTCTATAGTTTTCTGGTTAGATTCTATGTCGCTATTTCATTATACCTGATGATGATTGCTTGTGTTGCAATCGAAACGTCGTATGCTATTATTTAATTTAATTTATTATTTTATCTTTATACGTGACTTTACCTGAAAAAACCAAAGAATAATTCCTGCAGTCACGAAAGCTCCAAAATTAAACTTGGCAGTGACGTTTGACTACAAGTAGCAGCAGTGACAACAACTCACGCCGTGGTCTTGTTGCCCGTCTGGCGATCATTGTGAAGGATATTGAGAGGAATGGATGCACGTGATTCGGAGGCATTGACTTGACTCTTGTACAAGCTCTTGATTTGGATTTGAGTCAACTTATGCTTGCTGGCTAATGGTTGATTTTTGGGTCAGGTTACACAGGGGCCCCACCACCCTGGCCGATTACAATGCCAATGATGTGTCGTACACCCTCCTCCACCCGATGATGGCAGCCAAACCAATTTCTTTGTCACGTGTTGAACAATAACGTTGGTCTGCAAATAAAATATAACGATAAGCTAAAAAATATACAGGGACTTCTCTACTTACAAACGAGTTAGGTTCCAGAGGTCTGTTCGTAAGTCGATTTGTCCAACTTTACTCCTGTCGATTCCAAACAAGTTGTATGGCATGTACACTAAACACGAGAAATGGCTTTATAAGTTGCATAATCTCCTGTAGATGCCACTGGTTCATCACATTCTGCAGATGCCACTGGTTTCTCACGTTCTGCAGATGTAGATGCCACCACCGCCATCTATTGCACGACGTTTGAACGTACGACTCCCGGGTGGGTCCGAACAGACAACTGGACATGCGAGACAAGTTTGTTCGTATCTCTGAAAGTCCGTAAGTCGGGTGTTTGTAAGTTGAGGAGTCCCTGTATTTTTTGTTTATGGGTGACAGGCGCCACCAGTGACTCGCAGAGAGCAAAAGCCTGGGTTCGATTCCCGACTCGGACGAATTTATGTGTGGAGTTTGTTCTCTCCCCGTTCTACATGGGTTTTCGTTCAATAACTAACAAAAAAAATAATCATTATCTACCCGTGTTGGCAAAACTTTCCAATACTAATCAACATACCTGCAAATTACTACAATTGCGATCGCACACAGCGGCAACAGCAACATCGCCACCTTTCTGCGGGAACTTGACAGAACCCTCCTGAATAAGAGAGTCTTGAGATTCGGTGGGGCTTCCCTGGGTAAACAAGCGTAGTAGAGTAATAATAATTCAACAATATATGGAGACAGCATGAAGTTATGGTCACATGAGTCCCTGCAATGATGTCACTGGGATACTTCAGTGATTTTGAAGTTTTTTTTTATTATCATGAATGAAGGTTCAAACTCCTATGGGACATCCAAGGACACAGCCTTCTTTTTTGTAGCTACAAGATAAGAGTTGTTTGTTTTGTGGGTTGAGTGTGTATCAATGTGTGTGTGTGTTTTGTATGTTTTGGAGGAGCAGTAGTCTAGCGGTTAGAGCCCTTGAGTGCTGTGCTACGAACCCGGGTACCCGAGGTTGATTCCTGCTCGCGGCCAACGCCAGTGGCTTATTATCTGGACCGCTCCTGGGCCTCCCCTAGGTCGACTCAGCCTCAAATGAGTACCTGGTGCGGTGTGCAAACATCGCCACTAGGGAGACAAAGGCAGCCGGGCGCAGTGCTGGCCTCCCACCCCCTCAAGTGCTGTGCCTCCTTCATAGGTGCTCGCTAACAGCACTTGCCCCAACAGTCTGTTTTGGCTATGCGGGGGATCTTTGTCATTGTGTGTTTGTGTGGGGAGCAGTAATGTAGCGGTAAGCGTGCTGTACTGTGAACCCAGCGACCCGAGTTCGATTCCCACTCTGGGCCAACATCGGTGACGAATATCTGAACCAGTCCTGGTTCTTCTGAACAAAATAATGAAAGGGGGCGTGAAGGCGCGGAGGGGAGGTATGGGAAGCTGTGAGTCCCAGGCTACTGTGGGCTCGCCTTCCCACTGAAGATGAACAACATTTAAACCCGCAATAGCCTGGTCACGGCTACCTGATGAAAGTTGAAAATTTCACCATCGCTTGCAGTTGGGGTTGGCATCGTACCCCCCCCCCCCCCATTCCCCCTCCTCCCCGCCTTCTTATGCCGATGAGAAATAGGTGGGGTTCAGGGCTGTTGCTGCATTGGGCACACAGTCAGACCTTCTCAGAAAGCCTGGCTGATGGAGGATGTGTTCCCAGTAGCTGAGAGAAAGCGACAGGCCCACTCCCACCATCTCCGACAATCAACTTTTGAGAGTGAGGAGGTTTACCACAGCCTTCGCTCAAAGGTTCGGAGAACCATGCGGCGCTGCAAGGATGAGTGGTGGTGGCGGGTTGCAGAGGAGATGGAAACTGCCTCAGCTGCTTGTGGTCACCAATCGCTTTTCAATTCCATCACAAAAATTACTGGCAGTGCCCCACCTATCACTGTCATGGAGTGAAAGGGTAGGAATCCAATCTCCAACCCACAGGAACGGTTCTTCAGGTTTGCTGATAATTTTTGTGAGGTCTTGGAGAAGGGAAAACTCCTTAGCCCAGATACTAATCGTGAGGTAAAGGTGGGACTGACCCTGCTGGAGCTGTTGTACCTCACATTTTGGAGGAAGTAGTCACCCCCTGTGAGTGGTCGGCTGATGTGCAATCTGTTGAAGTACAAATAAGGATCCTCAGACTGAGATGAGGGAAAGTGTTGGGCAGAGATTACCTCCCAAGTGAACTGCTGAGGGAAGGTGCAATTTTATTCAGGCTGCCATATAATTGCAACCGTCTGGACCAGAAGAGCAATTCAGCAGGATTGGAAGGATACCATGGTGATCCACTTTTTTAAGAAGAGTGACCACACTGATTGTAACAACTACCGCAGCATCTCCCTCCAGTGTGTCGGGAAAGGTGCTGGCAAGGATTGTTCAACATTGCCTTGCCAGGCACGCTTTGGAAAGGCTTGCGGAGACCCAATGTGAGTTCAGGTCAGGTCAGTCCTGCACACATGCCATATTATCTGTCCATCTGCTGCAACAGAGGTGGAAGGAACTTCTAACCAGACCTAGATCTCTATTTTTATTGACCTGGTCAAGGCCGTGACCTCCTGTCGGCAAGCCTTCGACAACTTCACGTGATGGCCTCAAGCTGCACCTAGCCTGGCACAAGCTCTGCGGTGATGTCACTGCCACTTTGTGGCGATCAGCGGCTGTTGTTTGTTCTGTGCGTGTCTATTTTGGTGAACGGTCTCTTGTGTCATTGTGTGTCTGAGCATTCCATGGTGGGGAGTAGTACTGTAGAGGTTAGTGCGCTGCACTACAAGCCCGGCGACCCGGTTTCAATTTGCCGTGCCAGCCTTGATAGGTGCTACTCACTAACAGCACTTGTCCCAACAGTCTGTCAAGGCTATATGGAGGATCTTTGTCTTTGCATTGCACCCCTGAGCCTGTTTCCCTATGGTGTTGTCTTCCTTTGCATCTATTAATAGAGGCGCTTACGAGCTGCACTTTCCCTCGTGATCTGTCATGGTTCTTGCCTTTGTCACTTGTCTGCGTGTCAGTGCGTGGTTCTGTGGTCAGGAAGGCGTGTTTGTGTGTGGGTGTGTACGCGCGTGGGCTTGCCGGCATGTGTAACAAGTGTGTTTGTGTGCAGTCTTATGTTCAGGTTTGGTTTATTTTTTGCTGTAACCAGGTTTTTCTGGTGTATGTAACCAGGTCTCCATAAAAAATTACATTTATTGCACAGTGGGTTTTACCTGTGCCAAAATAGTCTTACCAACCAAAATGTGTGTTTCTTTGTGTGTGTATGTATATAGCATATCTGTGGGGAGCAGTTGTTTATGCGCTGCCCTACGAACCCGGCGTCACATTTACATTTCCCGCTCATGATCAATAACAGTGGTGAATATTTGAACTGGTCCTGGGCCTCCCCTAAGTCGACTCTGCTTTAAATGAGTACGCGGTGCATTGTATAAACATCAGCACTGGGGAGACAAAGGCGCACCTGCCGTGGTGCTGCCCATCCACTTCTCTCGTTTGCCGTGCCGGCCTTCACAGGGTGCCACTCGCTCACGGCGCTTGCTCCAACAGACTGTTGAGGCTGTATGGGGGATCTTTGGTTTTATCATACTTGTATCAGGATCAGAATATTTATTCATACTGCAGCAATCCGATGGGCTATAAAGCTCTTTTTCATAGATGTCCAGTTGGGGCTCAAAGGGCTTTACTCGTAAAATAGACTTTTAATTGCGGCTGGGTGGCACAGTGGTAATCCTCATGCCGCGCGGCAAGAAGGGCCTGGGTTCGACTCCTGTCTCTTGCGTGCATTGAGACTCAGTGAGAATTTCCCAGGTAAACAAGCTGTAGTAAAAAAAAAAGTTATTATTAAATTACGCGCATCAGTTAGTTGGCAGACGCAGAGTGCAGTTGCCGTATTTTCCAACATAAATCTCAGTCCTTAAATCCATAACACCGGAGTCTGTCTTACATGATCTTGCCAAGTTCTTGGAGCCTTGGGGGCGTTTGCCCCCGCCCACCCCCCCGGCTTTTGGCGAGACTGGGTGGAGAGAACTCTGTATACGCGCAGCCTTCGTAGCCCCCGCTGGATGCGTAACCTCTACCCCACCCACATCGACTTTGAGAACAATTCCCAGGTTGCCCTGCATGGTTTCACAGAAACAGCAGTGGCTGGGACAGAGAGGGAGGTGACGTGGGGGGGGAAGTGATGGTGGATGGGGAGATTGGGGGAGAGCGAGTGTGGTAAGGCAGAGTGAGATAACGGTGAAGGAGAGAGAGAGACTGAGAGTTGGTGAGATTGTGGGATGGATGGACACAAGGAAGGGGAGAGAGAGTGAATTTGCACGCTGATTCCATCCGATTCAGAGTTTCCTAACCCCTACCCCCAACCGTGACCCCTACACTGACACCAGCCCAGACTCTGGCCTCAAACATGTGGTGACATTGACACACACGTGCCCCAGGTTCGTATACCCACACCAATGTACACGTGTGTGTGTGTGTTCCTCGCCCCACCGTGTACCCCTCGTGTGCTAGGTGCATTCCTGGTGCCGTACGTGGTGATGCTGGCGCTGTGCGGGATCCCGCTGCTCTTCATGGAGCTCTCCGTGGGGCAGTACACGCGCCTGGGCCCCGTGCACGCACTCGCCAGGCTCTGTCCACTGCTCAAAGGTGCCCAAAGAGGACGAAGGCAAAAGTCCCCCCCTCCACCCATATATCCCTTACGCAAGGTGTTGGGGCAAGTGCTCTATAGGCGTGCACCTATTTAGAAACGTGCTTTTAGAGTATTTGGCTGCTATACATTTCCACATGATAAGCCACTTCGTTGAGCTCTCATTTGTGGCAGCCAGGTCGCTTCTGTAACAGAGCGATATAGCCCAGTGGGCCTTCCCTGCTTAAAAAAAATCAATTGATAATTTTAAGTCCGGCACGGCGTAGCGATTGGGTAGTGTGGCCAGCTGCCTTACCTCTCCAGCGGTGATGTTTACAGCACCGTGTCAGGTACTCGATTAAATGTGAGTCGACTTAGGGATGACCCAGGACCGCTTCAAATATTTTGACGCCGATGTTGGCCGTGAGCGGGAATCGAACTCGACGCGCCGGGTCCATAGCTCGGAGCGCCAACTGTTGCGCTACGTCTCTCCATACACGCGGATGGATGTAGATTCACACGCAAGCACACGCACCCACCAAAACACACACACACGTACAATAACAAAGACCAATACACAGGCGACCTCGGTTTGAGCGAGTGCCTGGTGTGGTATGTAAACATCGCCAATGGGGGGGGGGGCGTAGCCAGGCCTGACGTGACTGACGACACCACCACTTTCGTGCTTGCGCTGCCGTGGTGACCTTTACAGTTGTTTCGCTAACTCGGGAAACACACAAAGACAGAGATTCCCCAGAGAGCCTTAAATGACCGTTGGGGCAAGTGCTGTTAGCTCGCATCTATGAAGGCCAGCACGGCACATGAGGGGGTGGGTGGCCAGAATCACGCCCGGCCGCCTTTGTCTCCCCATGGGCAATGTTTACACATTGCTCTCGGTACTCATTTGAGGCTGACCTAGGGGAGGCCATTGACCGGTTCCAATAATCGTCAACGGTGTTGGCCGTGAGCCTGATTGTAATAAAGCAGCTGCTGCTGGTAGTGAAAATAAAACATAATGACTGCTGGCCGGTTTTGCACTTGGGCTTTAAACTTTTGATTCTGATAAAGCTGCTGCTGCTGCTGATGGACGGTCACGACGCTGACAGTGCTGGTGGATGTGTTTTGCGACGGCATGCGCACGCAGGCGTGGGCGTGGCCACGGTGGCGATCTCCTTCCTGCTGTGCACCTACTACAATGTGATCGTCACGTGGGCGCTCTACTACCTCTTCCGCTCCTTCCAGAGCCCCCTGCCCTGGTTTTCGCCAGCCGGGAGCACGGCGGCGACAGCTAATGGAAGCGCCGCCATCGCCGCGATGCTGGCAAATGCGAGCAGCGTGGCGATGTCGCGGAACCAGAGCTTGGGCATCTCCGCCAGCCAGCACTACTTCGAGTGAGCGCACGGTGGAAACTTCTGCTTGCGCCAGCGTAAAGTAAAAAAATAAATGTATAATTAAAAATAATCTGATCTTTTTTAGTATAGTGTCATTCAAGATAATTGCATCTTGGAACCAATTGCAATTGTATGTATGTGTAATGTGAGGATATATCCGGGTGGTTGATGGATCACACCTCGTTACGATGATTGGCTCTACCGGTCCTGGCCCATAGCCAATGGGGGGAAGTCTAGGGGCGTGGCCCTGACATAATGGGAAGGTGACATCTGTAAGTAGAGGATTGGATCTGCTGGCTTTAGCCACAGCCAATGGGGGGACGAGTCAGGGGCGTGGTCCTGGGATCGTACGATGGAGTCTAGAAGATTCCATGGAGGTTAACCAGGTTTGGTGGAAAGGTACCACGTGACCCGGGTATTAAAAGGGGTGGAGACGGACAACACGTGGTCAGATCTCGAACGAACGGAGGGTGAGGTCACGCTGGAGCGGGGTCCAGGCTGCCACGTGGCCGCGCGTGTCTCTCTCCCTCTCACGCTGTCTGTCAGCAGCGTGAAGGAGTAAGACAGGAGTGTTGTGAACGAAAGACAAATAAAGACCGGATTCCAGAAGTCGCTTCCACGACCTTTATTACATATGTTTAACTTATTTCGCACCGTTCGTACCCAACCGTGCGAATCAGAGATGATATGTATCCTTCACATATCCGTCCAATTAGCACGGTTGGCTACGTACGGTGCGAAAGAAGTCTCACACAACTCATTGGCCCCCGACGGCCATCGAGGAATTAATTGCATACTTTTGGGGCGGCATTGATTAGGTAAGAGTAAAAATTTGGACCAGATTCAACATTGAGGGCTTCATCAGCAGAGTCAGACTTGTTGGAATATACGCTGGTGAGCTGCCAGATGTTACAGGCAAAGTCTCTTTTTTTAAGATGCGGGTCCTAGTTCCATGCAAGATTATGTAATTTGGTTGTTGCGGTGAATACAAATAAGGTCGCTGTACATAGGTGTAAATTTTATGACGTGCACGGTTTTCGCCCCGAGGCATGGGGGAGAAAAACCACAGACCGAGCAGGCAGGCAGCTAGTACTAGCGCCAAAGATTATTCAAGCTCTGCCATCCTACCATAGACAAAAAAAAAACTATTGAGCTGTATAGTTTTTTTTCAGAAGTTGTCCTGACCACAAATCATAGCTCAACGAAGTGGCTTATCACGTGGAAATTTATCGCAGCCAAATACTCTAAATGCGTGGTGATGTCGATTCTAAATGTGGAGGGAAAAACCGGAGGACCCGGAGAGAACATGCAAATTCCAAATATACAACAGGTGTCAAGGTCGGGATCGAACCCACAACTCCCTGTATACCAAGCGATGTAGTTAACATCTTCCCACCATGGTGCCCTCAAAGCAGGAAGGCAGCCCGTACCGGCGTAAAAAACTTGCACAAACTCTGGCGTCCTACCATTCTTCATCACCTCCTCCTTAACCGCCCGCCCTCCCACCCTCCTCCCGTTGTGGTGGTGGTTTCCCTTGATACCCCCCCCCCCCCCCACAGCCACACGGTGCTGCAGATGACGGCGGGTGTGGAGGACCTGGGCGGCATGCGCTGGGAGCTGCTGGGGCTGCTGCTGCTCGCGTGGGTCCTCGTCTACTTCTGCATCTTCCGCGGCGTGAAGTCCACGGGCAAGGTGAAGGCGGCAGGCGGCAGCACCCCCTGGGGGGGCCGTCGGCCAATCGGAACAGCCGATGATCGGTCAACTGAAAAATTATAATGGATTACTTTGTTGTGGTCGACTGTTTGTTGTTTTAAATTCGGTTGTTGTTTTTTTAATGAGGTTCATTTTATCATCTCAATATATACATGTTGAACTGTGTAATACTCTTTTTTACTGTTTTGTGTATCTCAAATGTTAATGATGTCATGTTGTTACGTTTACGTGTGAAACGCTGAGTGACGATTGCATTGTAAAGTGGCTCTATGTTAAATAATTCAAGTTTGATTGATTTTTTGATTGATTACTGGGGCCCCCTTTAAAAAAATTGAGGGTACCCCCCCCCCACATCCTGGCCACTCCACACCAAGACAGACAGAAGGCTGGAAACCCCCCGTGGTTCTGGCCACACTGTGGCTCTGGCCACACCGCCATTCCAGGTCCAACGGTGTGCGTGGCCCACACGGAGGATCTTTGTCTGCACGCAGGTGGTGTACTTCACGGCGCTCTTCCCGTACGTGGTGCTTTTGGCGCTGCTCATCAACAACGTGCAGCTGCCGGGCGCCATGAACGGCATCCACTACTTCCTCACCCCCGTGTGGGGGCGCCTCACCGAAGTGCAGGTGGGTGAGAGCCCAGCCCAGCCCAGCCCCCCCCCCCTTCACTTCCCTCACTCACCCAGGGGAAGACTAAACTATAAACTAAACAATTTTTAGATTTTTACCAGGTAAGGCCCACTGAGCTACGTAGCTCTTTTTTCAAAAGTTATAACTCAGCGAAGTGGCTTATCGTGTGGAAATGTATTGCAACGCATTACGTTGATTCTAAATGTGGAGGGTAAAACCAGAGGACCCGGGGAAAAATCCACGCGGCCACATGGCGATAGGCGCACTGCAAACTCCAAATATATAGGCGTCAAAGTCGGGATCGAACCTACGACCTCCTGTATACCAGGCAAGGTAGTTAACCTCTTGTCACCGTGGCAGCAGGTGATTGGGGGGGGGGCAAAAGGGCTGCGTGCATTCCTCATCGTCACCATCGTGGTCACCATCGTGGTCACCATAGTTACCATCATCGTCGTCCTCGCCATCGTAGTCACCATCAGGGCCGGCACGGTGCGTGAGGAGGTGGACGTTGTGTCTAGCTTATCCAGAGCACTGAAACCCAGGGCCCCCCCTAATACTTACCCCCCACCGCACCCCCACCCCACCAGGTGTGGGTGAATGCCGCCGCTCAGGTGTTCAACTCGATTGGCGTGAGCTTCGGCTCTCTCATCTCGCTGTCGAGCTACAACAAGTTCAACAACAACATCCTGCGGTGAGTGGCCCAGCCACTAGAGGCCGCTGTTTCCACCGCAGGTGAATCAAGTCACGAGTGCGGGTCGGACTGAATCGCGGGGGCCCCCTAAGTCGCAGGTGGGGGGGGGGGGGGGGCGCGCTGTGTGTGCAATGATTGGTGGGCCGCCGTGTCCGTTCGTCGTACCGCGTGCGTCGCCGGATCACATGGGGATCTGCGAAACTGCCAGATCACAGTGGGCCAAGAGGTGGCAGTACAGCAAGTGGGTTCGTGAACCACCCATCGGAAACGTGGGAACTCCTCGAGTGTCACACGCTCGTATGTGAAGCGTTAGTAAACTGGCCACGTTGAGCTCATTGCGCAGCAACTTTAATGGTCGCATCGGGTGGCGGAGGGGTTTACAACTCACACCATTGACCTACGCGACTATCTGATCTGAAAAAATCGATTACGAATCGTGATTGTTAGGGGGCTCGCCTAGAGAAACAAAACGGCCACGTTGATCGGAGAGTTGTTCCCACGGCCTCCCCGGCAGAGCCGCTATCCCAGCCTCCCCGGGGCCTCCACGATGCCTACGGACGACACCGCCTCCCGTGCTGTGCCTGGCGCGCGAGGCGCTATGGTTATCATCAGCTGATTTGAACACTCCCGAGGGCGAGCATCACAGAATCGTCTATGCGTGTGCGTGATTGTTCTGCCATGTTGTCGTCGTTGCGGTTGTCTGTTGTTGTAGGGACACCCTGGTGGTCTCCCTCGCCAACTCGGCCACCAGCATCTTCGCAGGTTTCGTCATTTTCTCGGCCATCGGCTACATGGCCCACATCCACGGCCTTCCCGTCAGTAACATCGCCACCGACGGTATGGCCCTGCCATCACCCACTACGCACCTCTACTCACCACTACTCATCACTACTTCCCGCACCTCCGATTAGCACTTGTTGGCTACGTACGGTGCGAGAGAAGTGAAACATACATCCTCGATAACCTCTGCCCTCCTCTCCACTCACCCACTGCACTCCTCTATACTCACCTCTACTCTCTACCCTCACCTCTAGCTTCCTCTACACTCAACCACTACTCTGTACACTCAGCTCTGCCCTCCTCTAAATTCTTCTAATTGCATGTGTTGATTTTGTTGTGTGCTATGAAGAAGGGCCATTGCGTGAAACGTCACCTATATAATATATATACCCCCCCCCTCCCCCCATTTTAAGGCCATGGTGTTATTGCCGAATGGAAATTGAGCTGCCGTGCAACACCTGCCACCCCACCTCTCCTTCCTTCCATGAGCTCTGTGCCGACTTGAAGCCTCCAAGCGAGGCCTGGTGTCGCCCTCCCAGTTGAGCTGTGTACGCACAAGCGGCCCTAACCCAGTGCCCGCACCACCTCCACTCACCTGGATGGGCGATATGCCCACCCCCTAAACCCCGTTGTGCCGCTGGGGAGGTGTTTAACGGCTGACACTCATCGACTGCCTCCCCGCCGTAGAGAATGGGGCGGCACATCCGAATTTTTGCAGCCAAAATCTGAACTGGGTTCACGATACGGGAAAAAATATTTTACTCCCCACACCCAGCACACCACATCCACCATGCCTTTCGCTATGGCCGTTTATGATTCATCACCGCCATACTTACTAGAGTTACGAAACTCCAAGAATGGTTGTCTAATGCGTCCATGTGCTCCCCCACATTGTGCGATGATTACGGCTGCGGCTGCTGCTGCATCATGGAATTTTGTCTTGGCTTTCTAATCTAGGCCTAGGCCGCCCTCCGCGATCCTATCCCTTCTCCTGTCGGCCAGTCTACCCGGGGGAATATTCAGTGAGAAACACGAATGCCTCCCGTATGCACACTCTCAGCACGCACCCAGCTTTGTTGATTCGTCATCGATTTTTTTTTGGGGTCGCATCATTCGCGTGAAGTAAAACGTCATGTCGTTACACACCCCTCATTCCCGACGCGACCAGTTAATCAAGTTGTCACGTGATGGAACAAAACGAAGTGGCTTATCGCGTAGAAGTGGATCTAAATGTGGAGGAAAAGACTGGAGGACCCGAAGAACGTGCAAACTTCAAATATAGAGCAGCAGGTGTCAGGGTCGGGATCGAACCCACCATCCCCTGTATACCAGGCGAGGTAGTTAACATCTCGCCACAATGGCGCCCCTGCCTAATGGTGCTGGTTGTAGCCACCAGCGAAAGGTCAGTACTCAATTGTTAAACCGTGTGCGGATAGCTCTCCAGCATCGTCCCCAACAGTGGTACTGCGGAAGCAGTTGCACATCAGCCGCATTTGTTCGTCACGTGACAATGTTATCAATCGGCCGTGTCGGATGGTGGAGGGTGTACAACACGACGTTTTACTCAACGCAAACGATCGGACCCCAAAAAAAATCAAACGCGACTCACGATATCGGTTGCAAAAGACGACTTGCCGTATTAAATCTACCCCGCTTGTGATGTCCGACTTCGCGAGCGTTCATTGTCCATGCTGCGAGATTGTGGCGGGGGGGGGGGCTCGGTGGGGTTTGGGGACTGGGGCGGTGTAGCAGGAGAGCGGGGGAGATGCTAAAAGGGGGGGGGGCATCGTGTGCGTGTGTCCCTCAGGCCCGGGGCTCGTGTTCGTCGTGTACCCGGAGGCGTTCGTCACGATGCCCGTGTCTCCCTTCTGGGCGGTCTCCTTTTTCTTCATGCTGCTCTGCCTGGGCCTCGACTCTCAGGTGAGTTTTGGTTGGCTTCAGTGGAGGGTGGTCGTGCTGCCGAATGCCTCCAAATGAGTGCCTGGTGCGGCGGTGTGCAGTAAATATCGCCACTAGGGAGACAGAAGGCGGGCCGGACGTGCCGGCCTTCAGAGGTACTCGCTTAACAGCACTTTCACCCAAAAGTCTGTTAAGGTTACGCAGGGGATCTTTGTCTTTGTGGTGAATGTGTTTGCAGGCCAGCACCTGCCATCATATGTGTGTGTAAGATTTGCATGGTGGAGGTGATGGTATATGAGTGAGTGCGTGCGTGCGTGTCCGTGTATGTATGGCACAAGCGTCGTGGTGACGTCACCGCCGCTTAGTGGCGAATGGCGGTTGTTGTTGTTATATGATCTCTATGGTGGAGGTGATGGTTTATGAGTGTGCGTGCTTGCATACGTGTGCATGCATGTACAATCTCCATGGTTGAGGTGATGGTGAGTGCGTGTGCATGTGTGTGTGTATGATCTCCATGGTGGAGGTGATGGTATGTGAGTGAGTGCGTGCGTGTGTGTGTATGATCTCCATGGTGGAGGTGATGGTATATGAGTGAGTGCGTGCGTGTGTATGTATGATCTCCATGGTGGAGGTGATGGTATATGAGTGTGTGTGTGTGTATGTGTGTATGATCTCCATGGTGGAGGTGATGGTATATGAGTGTGTGTGTGTGTATGTATGTATGATCTCCATGGTGGAGGTGATGGTATATGAGTGTGTGTGTGTATGTGTGTGTATGTGTGTATGTGTGTGCATAAGTTCGCCATGGTGGAGGTGATGGTATATGAGTGTGTGTGTGTGTGTGTATGTGTGTGTATGTGTGTATGATCTCCATGGTGGAGGTGATGGTATATGCGTGTGTGTGTGTATGTGTGTGTGCGTGTGTATGTGTGTATGATCTCCATGGTGGAGGTGATGGTATATGAGTGTGTGTGTGTGTATGTGTGTATGTGTGTATGTGTGTGTATGTGTGTATGTGTGTGTATGTGTGTGCATAAGTTCGCCATGGTGGAGGTGATGGTGAGTGCGTGCGTGTGTGTGTATGATCTCCATGGTGGAGGTGATGGTATATGAGTGTGTGTGTATGTGTGTATGTGTGTGCATAAGTTCGCCATGGTGGAGGTGATGGTGACGAGCCTCATGGATGGCTGCGGCCCAGCGCTGCTGCGCCGTCTCAAGCGCAAGGAGCTCGTCGTGCTGCTCGTCTGCTTCGTCGCCTTCCTGCTCGGCCTGCCCAACGTCACGCAGGTGCCGCCCACTCTGACCACCAGCGCTGACCGCTGACACCAACACTCGTTCCAACATCGACACAAGCACTATCCCCAATACTGACTTTGGCACGAACACTCGTACTAACGCCAGCAATATCCGCTACCGTTAACGTGGTGAACAGCGACCATCGCTCACAAGGATCCCTACACGGACACTGAAGCTTAACGCTGTTTAACACTCAAACCGATTGCTGTCACCAATACTTAAGCTAGCCTCGACACTTATCACTGACACCACGAAGTAGCGTACTCGTACCGATGAAACTATGCCAAGCACCCACATGAGCATTAATAATCGCACCGGCATTGACCCTGTCATCCACGCCCAGTCAGGTTTCAGGTTCACGCTACAAACCTACTTCCTCTGCACCTGTCGGCCTGGGGAAGCGTCGCGATCTCACGACGGCGATCTCCGTGCAATCCACCAACCCCGCTGTGTGTGCCCCCTTGCCATCCTGCAGGGAGGGATTTACGTGTTCCAGCTGATGGACCACTACACGGCGGTGACGTCGCTCATGTTCCTCGCGTTCTTCGAGGTGGTGGCCATCTGCTGGCTTTATGGTACGTGCGGCGAGATGTTAACCACCTCGCCTGGTATGCAGGTGGTCGTGGGTTCGATCCTGACTCTGACGCCTGCTGTGTATTTGGAGTTTGTGTGTGCTCTTTCTCCTCATGGTCGCGTGGATTTTTCTCCGGGTCCTCCGGTTTTTCCCTCCACGTCTAGAATCAACATCACCACGCGTTTAGAGTATTTGGCTGCTGCTATAAATGTCCACGTGATGATAATAAGCCACTTCGTTGTGCTGTCATTTGTGATAGCCAGGCCGCTTCTGAAAAAGAGCTGTTTAGCTCGGTGGGCCTTCCCTGGTTAAAAAAAAACCAATTGTATATATATAGTTTATTCCCCTACGTCAGTGTGTTCTTTACTAATTTTCAGAGGAGGGGTGTGCAAGGGCCACCGCCACACATTTGAAACCATTGGGTTTTGACAGCATGATGGGGTAGCTTTGACATTTGTGTATTGTCGGGGGGCTGTATGTCAGGGGCTGCATTTAAGGCCACCAGGAGCTGCCAGTGGCCCGCGGGCCTTACAATAAAGACGATCGCTCTGTAACATCATCGTCATCCTCCAAGCTGTCGCCATATCCCTCGCGGTTCTGCGACACCACAATCCACCCGGGTACCTGCTCGGGAGCCACAGGGGTCGATCTCGGATGGATAATGAGTGAGCATGGCTCATTGCGCGTGTCCCTATTCAGGAGTGGACCGCCTCTCCAGTAACGTGCAGGAGATGTTGGGGCGACCGCCGAACATCTTCTTCCGCGTCTGCTGGCGGTTCTGTGCACCGGTGCTCGTCTCTGTGAGGACCTCTCCCCACACACGCAGAAAGACAAGAATTCCCTCCCCGTATAGCCTTCATTAGACCGCTGGGGCAAGTGCTGTTAGCAAGTAGCACCTATGAAGGCTGTAGGGGCACACGAAGACCAGAAGTCTTTTTCATAGACTCACACAGAGATCCATAGATTGCATATAAATGCATGATCTGTGTCGCCCAATGACACTGCTATAAAGAACGGTCGTTGCCAGAATAGCAGCCAATTTAATATTCATATATTTATACATTTTCAGTCAGGCTCATTCGACGGATCCTCCTGTATTTCCCTCCACATTTAGAATCAATATCATGCATTTAGACTATTTGGCGAGGTCGCTTCTGAAAAAGAGCTATATAGCTCAGTGGCTATTACCTGGTAAAATAAAAAATTGTACAGCTTGGGCCTAACTTGGCCCCCCACCTCACAGGGCATCTTGATGTTCAGCATCGTGCAGTACAAGCCGGCGCGCTACGGCCACTACGTGTATCCAGGCTGGGCCGAGGCACTGGGCTGGTGCATTTCGCTTCTGTCCATCATCTGGATCCCACTGGGCGCTGCCCACACGCTCTACACCATCCCCGGCTCGCTCAGAGAGGTATGCGCCCACACCGACGCTTGCCCACGCTCACCCACGCACCCACCCACGTGCTCAACAACAACCGCCATTCGCCACTAAGTGGCGGTGATGTCACCACGACGCTTGTGCCAGGCCATGTGCACCTTGAGGCCACGTGAAGTATCGAACACCCGCTGGCAGGAGGTCACGGGGCAGACCCAGGTGCCACGGGTCGACTGACTGAGATGATTGGCTGATGCACCACCTGTGCTCCCTACTGTGCCAACTTGCTGTGCTTTAGCCACCCACGTGCTCACCCACGTGCCCACCCACGTGCCCACCCACGCGCCCACCCACGCGCCCACGTGCCCATGCTCACGCCCACACCTGGGGTGGTTACACGGTCGCTGTGATGCGCCTCGAATTGGTAGGCGGATCTCTGCGTACGCTGGAGACTTTGCGCGCAAGTTTCTGAGTACACGAATGGGGTCAAATGCTAAAATACCGAGAAATCGTAGGTCATTTCAATGAACAGCTGTGTTAGTCGCCAAAGGTAAAGTCTTGGCGATACGAGATACAAACGCCAAGACAATGGCTGCAAGGGCTGGGTAAAACAAAACAGAAAGTGTCACGATGAGAATATGTATTTATTTTAAATGCTGTTCTTCCTCGAGAAATGAAATCTACGACGTAGAATAGCTCGACGCATCGCCGGATGCACTCGCCGCGCTTGTTGCCTCACTTTGCGTTTCAAACGCTGCGTGCAATTCGTGCTTTCAAATGGACAGATTGACCGCACACGACAGCCCCTCTGGGAAGCCGCTGCCCCCCGAGACGAGTCCACGGCGTCGCCCGTGTTACGGGAAGCGCATTCAGATTCATCATAACTACAGTTTATAATGTTAAGCTCGCCCACGCATACCAACAACCATTCGCTCGATCTCCCATGATGACTCGGGAGGCACGCCGAGGAACCGCAGAGGAACCGCAGAGGAGTGGGGTCGGGAAGATGGCAGTGGCCAGCCAGCCGTTGTACGTACGTTGAACTTCTTTTGCACCGTACCTAGCCAACGTGCCAATCGGAGGTGCGGGGGGAAGGACAACATACTAAACACAAAAAGCACTTTTTTTAAATCATCAATTTTGATGATTTAAAAGTGCGTTGCTCTCAGCGGCTTCCTCATTTCGCAAGGAAAAGTGTTCCAGACGGCCGCATCCGAAAGTGCGCGATGCAGTGACCGTCTTTGTAAATTTGGCGCCTTTAATCTTTTGTATTACTGTATTGTAAAGGGGGTTTTCGGGCAATGGGTTTTTACATGTACGAAGTACATATAGCTCGGTGGGCATTACCTGGTAAAATATAAATAGTTTAGTTTTAGTTTCATAATAATGACTCCTCCTACAGCGCCATAGCATGACACGGGTGTCTAGAGATACGGGTGTCTGCTGGGGGGCACGGGGCTGTTAGCGAGCGCCTGTTAAGGCCAGCACATGCTGGCGTTATCCGTTAACAACGCCGTACCCAGGCACCCAGTTTTAAGTCTGAGCCAGCGTGCACAGGGCCCAAGTTCAAGTATCAAACTCGCTGTGGCCAGAAATGTAACTCTGGTCACGGGGTTCGCAGTACATTGCGCGATTCGTTGCGCCACCGCTGCCCCCAACTGCCACACGCACACACACACACACGTGTGCCCAAGTTGCTTACTTGGAGACCTGAATGGAATGGATTGAGGGAGGGTGAAACGAGGGAGATGGGGGAGATGAGAGAGGGAGATTTAGTTGGAGGCAGATGGAGACAAGGGGAGGGGGATCGAAAGGGGGGGGGGGTGAGTGGAAGGGAAGCGGTGGGTGGGGTGGGGGCAGGGGGTGGGTGGTTGTGAAAATTGTCCGCCAATCCTGCACTTTACACCGAGGCTTTCTCGCATTACCAGCACGGTCCAAGTCTAATAGTAGTGCAGTGCGTGCCAATGTGTGTACGTGTGTGTGCCTGTGTGTGCCTGTGTGTGTGCCTGTGTGTGTGTGCCTCAGTGGGGAGTAGTAGTGTAGCGGTAAGCGCGCTGCGCTAAGAACCTGGCGATCTGGGTTCGATTCCCGCTCACGGCCAACACCCAGTGACGATTATCTGAACCGGTCCTGGGCCTCCCCTAGGACGACTCAGCCTGAAATGAGTACCTGGTGCGGTGTGCAAACATCGCTACTGGGAAGACAAAGGCGGTTGGGCGTGGTGCTGGCCACCCACTCCCTCGTGTGCCATTCTGGCCTTCATAGGTGCTACTTGCTAATAGCACTTTCCCCAACAGTCTGTTGAGGCTATATGGGGGATCTTTGTCTTTGTGTGTATGTTTACCAGTGTGTACGTGTGACATTGTATGGATGTGTATGTGTGCCAGTGTGGGTGTATGGGTGTACGGGTATGTATGTGTTCCATCAGTGTAGTGGTTAACACACTGCACTACAAACCCGGTGACCCAAGTTCCATTCCCACTCTCGATCATTAACAGTGGCTAATATATTACAACTGGTCCTGGGCTTTCCTTAGGTCACCTCGGCCTTAAAAATTAGTACCTGTTGTGGTGTGTAAACATCAGCGTGGTGTAGACCAACCACCCCCTTTATGTGCCGTGTCGGCCTTCATAGGTGCTACTCGCGAAAACAGCACTTTCCCAACAGTCTGTTAAGGCTATACGGGGAATCTTTATCTTTCTGTGTGTGTGTGTGTGCGTGTTCATGTGACTGCGGGTAATGTCGGCAGCCAACCCACGCTTAGACATTGCGCACACGCACGTGCTTATTTGTGAATGTTTTTGCGCTCCGTCTCTGGACATCTGTACGAGAGGCAAATTCCCCCCTGGGGGAAGTTACTCATTCCGCGCCTTCCATCACGCCACCGCCGAGTAATCATCGCCACCCCCCACTGCGGCAGATTCTTGGCAAACGACACGGGGGGGGGGGTGTGGCAGGTGGGGTGGGTTGGGGAGTGGTGAAGGGGAGTGCATCACCAACAAAAAAGCATCACGCCGCGTTTTTCTCCGTCTCAGCTTAAACGCCGGAGTCTCTGCCGGCTGCGCCAGTCGCGCGACCCATGTCAAGCCATGGTGGCGAGGAGATGTTATCTCTCTCGCCTCGTACACAGGAGGTCGTGGCTTCGATCCCGACCCTGACTCCTGCTGCATATTTGGAGTTTGCATGTTTCTCTCCCCGTGGTCGCGTGGATTTTTTCTCTGAGTCCTCTGGTTATGCCCTCCACGTTTAGTTAGAAACGTGCGTTTAGAGTATTTGACTGCTGCACATTTCCACGTGATAAGCCACTTCGTTGAGCTATCATTTGTGGCCAGGTCGCTTCTGAAAAAGAGCTATACAGCTCAGTGGGCCTTACCTGGTAAAATAAAAAGAGTAAATAGTTTAGTTTCTCATCAGACTCTCAGGTGCTAAAATTCTTGCGATTTCCAGCGGCCGCACTTTACATCTCCGCGATGAACCTCTCGAAACTGCGAGCTCGTCGGATTTTCTGAATTTCTGACATCGGCGTCAAACGCTGAGGATTCCTAAACGTTCCGAACTGAGTCGTGGGCAGCAGAGGGCAGTGCAGCAAAAATCTATCGTAATGTATTACGCTTCAGACGTCTATGCTCCCCCACCCCACGTGCTTAACCAATATGACGGAAGGGGCGCCCCCCCCCCCCCAAAGTACATTTAACTATCTCGCCTCGTATACACAGGTGCTACATGATGTCATCATCCAGGAGTGGATTTCCGTGTACGCGATGAACTAATAATGTTTGCCAAATAAAACAAAAACTTGCTCCCAAAATTACTTCCATTGTATCCCAGCTGATAGCAACATGACCCCCTATACTGGCAGGCCGAGGCCCACTCGCAGGCCCGGTGCTGGAGTCATTCTTGTGCTGCACAGGAGGGGCAGCTGCCACCGGGGGAGTCCCGAAGGCCAAAGACTACAGCTGGGCAGTGGAACGATTGCTATGAGAAGTGACGAGTGGTATGAGAAGTGACGATTGCTATGAGAAGTGAACGTATGACACTTTTGAATTGCTGGGGCAATTGTGCAACCTACTTCCTTCTGGGCACAACCCACATCGCCCCCGCCGTCCGGGACTCAAACCCCCTACGTACCCTCCCTGTTTCCCGCGCAGCGCCTCTTGATCTCCATCACCCCGCTGCCCATCCACGCGCCCCCCGCTGACCACGCCTCGCCCGTGGGCACCGCGGTCGCGGAGACCGAGGAGGAAGAGGAGCTGGGGAAGCTGCTGATGGTGTCGTCCACGGGCCAGGACTCGCCGCCTCCCCCTTACAAGGCTGACCCCTCGGGGGTCAGCATCCCCCTGCGTGACCTCCCCGGCCCCGTGCAGTCGTGATGGGTCGGGGAGCTCCTTTCTGGGAGCTCTGATGTTTCGTTTCCAAGGAAACTCTTATGATTTTTTCTCTCTCTGCGTTGTTGGCAGTGACATTTTTTTAGCGTGCGGTGTAGGTGTCCGGCGAGGGGGGGGGGGGTCAGGGGGGGTGGTGCCGTGCCGATTGCATGAAGGGGGATGAGATGGGGTGGGGGGGGGCGCAATTGATAAGAGGGTGGAGAGATGCGTGGAGGTGTAAGGCGTGTGCAGTGCTCTTGGCGCACCAAGTTTTTAAACGTGGGTCCAAACTCTGAGCTGTTTAGAGAATTTCTCAGAATTCCGATTTTATTTTTGCTGCCAAAACCCTCGCAGATTAGCACCGAATGAGCACCGGCACAAATCTGGTTTGATGTCGCATTTTCCGGATTATAAGATGCTCGGGAAAGTACGATGCACTCCAAACTTGTGGCTCGTATCATTAAAGCTGTATGAATCTGGACAGACGGGACACACGCACCAGATTTAAAATGGACAACCAACTTGTTCCGTAAAACACAGGGGGGGGGAAAGAGTGTGTCATCCAAGAATGCTGTAACCACACCCACCTCGAGGGGTGATGTCCAGATGCCTCAAGGTGAAAATCGAGACCATAGGATCAGTCATCCGATGATGCCTTTCGACGTCACATGACATCACAGTGCCCATACATAATGATGCGTTTAGGCCCTGTTGTTAGACCGCCGACTCTTTAAAGAGTTAAAATTGCGGACGCGTTCATTTTTACACAGCGACAGGACCGCAGTGCAAAAACCACCAAGGCCATGCCACGATTCTCGGCAGTTCGGTCGCGACGTGATGCCGGGGCACGGAGGGTTCTCGTCGCAGGATGACGAATAGCTCCACTTCCGCAGTTGAACTGGCGAATCGATTCTCTGTCCTGACCTCCCTGAGGAGCGATGCACGTACAACCGGCCAGCGTAATGGACATGCAGATTTTGTATTGTTTGCAGTTGCGAAGAACCCAGGATCGATCTATCGAATCGTGGTACAAAGAACGCACGCGAGTGTAAGGCTCGATATTGGTCGCCAAAATCGGTCACGTGGCCGTCTTCGGTTCGCCAGGCACCAGACCAGACACTTCCCCCATCGGTGTCAGCTGATGGGGATTGTATTTTTTTATGTATGTACAAGAATTACGTATGTCGGAAGTGACTGGCTGTTTTGGATAGTCGTCACGCATTCATTCGACTTTTTGCCTTACGGCTAAATTATGAACAAGCGACTTCGAGGGAGTCTGGCCACGTAGTTCTACCATGTCTACGAAACGGGGCTTCTGGACCAAAGTCAGCAGCACCTTTGATTAAAAATGTCGACAACACAACCCCTGATCCGGTTTCTCATCATCATGAGGGGCGGTGCGTGTTGTGTCAAAACAAATGCTGCCGGGTCGCCTGCTATTACGGTCAAGGGGGGGCACCCCCACGAAAACCTTGGTGGGGCGGGGCTGTTGCCCCCCCCCTTCCGTCATGAAACAGAACCAAAGTGTCGCTGCTTTAGCCGATACCATTTCCTACCATGGACACCTCACAGTGTGCAATGGTGGACGGGTAAACTCAGGAGGAGGAGGTGTAGGAGAGAGGAGGTGGAAGGGGGGGGAGATGTTTATGTGTGTGCGGGGGCATGGTTATGTGATGCAGTTTTGTCGTTCTTTCGTTTGTTTAATTGTGTCCACAACGCTGATTTTGTTTATTGTTATTTCCGCGAAATCGCTTGCCCGCAGTAGGTTTTGTCGTGTTACCGTTTCGTGCTTTATATGGAAATCATCGTAGGCCTCTGGGCCAGCCTTTACCCAATGTTCGCGTGGCGTTTGAAATTTAGACCGAGCGTTGTTTACACAAAACAATATATATATGATTCCATCGTTTCACCCTTTGCATTGTTGTTGTCTGTCTCGATGTTTTAATTTATACACGTTTCACACCGACGGCGATTGGCGTGTCTCTCTCTGTCATCGTGTCATGCGGGCGCGCAAAGTTCACATTCTGTCTGAGCTATAGAATGTTTTGCACTAAAATAAATCGCCAATCGGCAAATGACTTTGTTGATGATGATGACGACGACGACGTTAATGATGATTACAATTATGGTGATGTCACCCTTTTGATACTTTCAGAATACGATAGAATCTGAATCAGAATCTGTATTTGTACTGGAGGAATCCGATTAGCTGTAACGCTCTTTTTCACAGATGTCCAGTAGGCTCGTGAGATTGGTTGCATGTAATGCATCACTGTCGGTTTAAATACCCTTCGTTTGAAATCTTGTAACTCCCAGGGGGGCAGTTGAAACAATGGCCCAATTTATTACTCCTCCCCGAACTCCGCAGCAGAATAAACTAGCTGCTATACCACCATTCGTCAGG